>NC_056737.1:425431692-425481692 GCF_019279795.1 Protopterus annectens
TTCCAAGTGACCCCTTCACCCCCCCCCCCCTTTTTTTAATCAGGGTTTGCAATTTTTTTTCTACCAATACCGAATTTGCCTCAATCTACAATTCTAAAATATGTAACACCAAAACTATAACACCCGGAATGAAACAGACAGCCAACCACTCAGAGCCCTAACATTTCCAAGTTTTTTTCTTTAAGGAAAAAGGCACTTCAAAGCCAAGAGTAATCTCTAAACTTACAAACCTCAAGCAGCAAGTTGTGCACCAAATACCCTGTATAAACAAAGTTTTTGATTTTGATTCAGGCAAGGTATAGTGACATATCGAAAACTTACTGGTTATTCCGAGTTCTTGAAATTAAAGGAACCGTGACAAAAGGAACTCCACATCAAAATTAGTCTCTAAAATGGAGGCAAACTTGCCCACTGCCAAAGTTTTTCAGAATAAAAAAACCTTTAGATATTTGTGTAGCAATGGCTCCACACACATTTTGCATCCCAAGCTGTCTACAATACAATTATCCTGGTTCATGGGTAGGCTGATGGAGATGTGACCAATGTCAGACAGCCCTCCATACTGGACACTTTCTCCTGTACTACTCATGAATAATGTTCAAAGGTACCTGCATACATGTTTAATGGTGTCCATCAGCTAACTTAGGCCCATTAAAATCATGCAAAAGTAAGACCTTTGAAGAAATCCAGCATCTCAGCTGGGGTTTCTTACCCTTCCAACCAAGCGTTCATAAAGGGCATGGTTTGATGCCATTGTTCTGGAAACAGAGACAGTCGTGTAACCGTTGCCAAAAACTGAGACCTAAGACAATTTTGTTGTTGTACCTGTGCCTTCAAAAGACACTCATTTCCAAAGGCACATTTAAGGTCATTTACCTTTGGAAACAGATTTATCCTTGACTTTTTTTTTTTTTTGAGGCAAGAGGGGATTGGTCACACCACATTTGGATGTGACACAATTAAAACAGCATAGAAAACAAAGGCAAAGTTGCAGAAGGGATACTCCCAACAAGAAGATTTCATGAATATTTAAATATTTTATTGGGGAGTCTGATGTGACTAATGGCTTTAACAGCCTCATATTTACTTCAATGTAAATCTGACCATGGAATCATCATTCCCAGCAGCGCAAGGACATCATTACTTAATTATGTTCGCTGAAAAAAATAAATTTTTTGGCACTATAAAAAAAAGCACATTTCTTTACACAGTTATAATGCATTCCACAACTAGAATGCAGAAGCTAACTATCCACACCCTTATCTGGGAATTTTCACAAGTTGGCTGAGCTTTTTGACGGAATCTTTAATCAATGCAAAAATGGAATATGCACAACTGGCACTCCTATCTTTGGTCAGACTGGACACTAGAAAGGCTATAACGAAGTGATGAAAGTCACCTTCTCCTCACCTTGAAGGGCTTTATGAGCCAAGATACTTTGAATTTCATCTACCTAAGTGACCAGTAAGCTGATATGGCTTTATCTGACTGTACTACATTAACAGCAAACTGTGGAAGTGAAAGGTTTGAGAGAATACTGGGTCCTTCTTTTTCAATGTTATCTGTCTTCTTTTGCATCAGCTCGGATGACTAGATCTTTCATCTCTCTCTCTCTGCTTCCCTCAACTTGTCTTTCTTGGCAAGCTAGCCTAATAATGCTGTACAAATTTATAAACTGTGTTATGGGCACCATGGGTTATGAAAATTTTAAAATTTATTGGTTATTCTCCAACAGGTTTCTTGGGTTTGTCAGTGGTTACAAAAGTTATCATGAAAAGACTACAGAGGGGAGTTACAGCAAAGAAAGATGTGGTTTCGGGCACTTGACTTTGTAATATTGTTGTTACACCTCAATAACTGTACATTTACCGGTATTTTTAGTTATGAATCTTATAAAAGGAACAGTCAATTATCAGGCGACCATGCATCCTTTCCATAGCACTTTAGACAATATACTGTACAAAATTACTTTCACACTGGACCAATGAGGCCTTAAAGTAGTGGACCAGAATTAAGATTTTGTTGCAAGTTCTTATGTAAACTCTTTTTGGGACCCCTTCAACACATCTGTAGAAATGTTTGTATCGATTCAAGGGAAATAAAGCAAATTCATCTTACCAATTTGTTCAGCACCTTCATTGGGGAGGGGGAAAAAACACCACCTGCAGGTAGGTAGGATGTGTGTGCCCTTCCTCCCCAAACTCATATAAAGAAACCTTGTTTGGAATTGACAGCAATGAGAAGAGTCAAAAGACTTGACTCAAGAGTAATCCTACCACCACAGAAAACCCACACCTCTTAAGAGCCTACTCGAGCAATCCCAAAATGCTGATGCAGTAAAATGTGGTCTGTTACTCTTAATAGAAAGGCATTTACAACAAGCAGGCGCAGCCAATAAGCAATATAAAGCACACTAAGAATTTTTGTCTTGTACCAAATGTAAGTGCAAAACATGACACGCATGCACTTGTCTCCTTTCCCTCTTTTCCCACCTACAAAAGATGGGTAGGGTGGTCTGAGAGAGACCTGGTTTAGAACAGACAGCATGGAGATGTGAGAAAATACTCATTTCAAGGGTCATTTTCCTCCAGCTCACAAACTCCAAACCTCTCCTATAAAGACAAGGATTGGCATCACTGACCTGAAGCACTGCTACTATAAAAAGCCCATTATTCTCAAGAAGCCGCCATTTATACCAAGGAAGTGCATCCAATACACATGAAAGGCGTTCTAAGGATTCTTAAGGTTAAGCCTCTTGTGTTCTTCTCTTTGATCAAGACAAGACCCTCTTGCCCAGAAAGCAATATTTATTGACTGAAACAAACCACAACAGGATTTCAATTGCCCCTTTAACTATGCTTACCTATTTATTTTGATTATCAGTACAGTACACCGATCACAACACACCACTTGCATGCACAGCCCAGATAAATAAATTCACAAACATGGAGTAATCACAATGTAGAAAATCCCATAGGCAACTGAAACAATATGTAAGCATTATTAACAGGGAAGAAAAACAAATGTGAATTAAATTTAGTAGTAAATATGAGAAGGAAGCAGTAAGTGGAAACAAGAGGGACTAAGAAAACGTGACACAGGTGAAGAGGGGACTTAGGTGATGTGTCCAGTAGAAAAGCACTTGCAGGCAGGCAGATGTTTAATGGAGAGGTCTTTTTTTTTTTTTCAAAGAATTTTATTAAGTAATTATTAAAAATTAACAAATATTTCCATGAAATATTTTTTCTTTAAAGTTAAAAAACAAGAAAATAAAAAACAAACCTAATATATAAACCAATGTAACTAAACTACGTACAAAGACGTTCATCATGCAAAAAAATTTTTAATGTAGCTGTAGGATTAATAAAAATCATCTGTTTACAAAAATTAATAAACTGTTTTTCTAGAAGTTCATAGATGATATTCCATGAATTATATAATGTAGTATTCCTAAATCTAGATTTAATAGTTAACATTTCCAAATTACACGTTTCAAGGAGTATATTTTTAAATTCCAAAAATGTAGGTGCTGTACTAGATTTCCAATTCTTAGTATAGACCAAACCAAAGGGTACTTATTCTCTTTTACACAATCAGGAACAGGAGTATTAATTTCTTTAAATCTAAAAATCACTGGTTTTATTTATCAAATTGTTTGCAACAAATTATTGATATCCTCCCAAAATTTTCTTAAATATATGCAATTATAAAACATACAAGACCAGTCAGCATTCAATTCAATATTACATCTCCAACATGTTATACTCTTTAGAAAATATACTTAGATCATTTATCACTCCTCATAATATATTTCAAAATCTCCATGTGAATAATTTCCATTTTAAAGAAGTAGTCATACTTGCCGATTGTAAAATATTCAATTTGTTTTTCTCAGAAGATTATTATTAAAGAAAAATATTTCCAATAATTCTCTGAATGTGCATCTAAATCACATTTACTTGCCCTATAAATGTTTGATAACTTGTTATTAGCAGGGGATTTATGCAAAACTGATAAAATCATATCTTGTATTAGCTTGGGAATTGTTTTCCTAATTATAGGAGACATAGAATCCATAGTATCCAATTTAATACATATTGTCTAGCTTCTTGAAGCTCTAACCATAAACAAGAATCAAGTTTATACTTTTCCAGGAGTAAACTATTGGATTTTATCTCATTATTTATCATTATTTGGTGCCAAAATGTTAAATGCTTTTGCTGAAATATAGACATTTTTGTATAATCCGAAGAGAATATAGATCTGTCTGTATAGGCTATAGGGAAGAGTAAAAAAAGCCAAACCATATATATATATATATATATATATATATATATATATATATATATTTTTTTTTTTTTTTTAATATATACATTTTTAAATGATTTTAAAAGAAAAACTATATACTTAAGAGTTAAAACTCAAAAGAAAATTCAGAAATATAATCTTTTAACCACCAAATAAATGGATTATTAATTATATTTAGCTTATAGGAACTGTTTATATCTTTGGTATTTTGTGATACCTCTATAAACTCTTTCCACTTAGCAGTGTATTCCACATCAATGAGATGAGAGATTGCATTGAATACGGATGAAATTTAATACATTTCTAAATTTGGTAAGGCTATACCCCCATTATTCCAATTATACATATGGTATGTTAATGCAATCCTTGGCTTATTTGGTAACCACAAACATTTCTGAATCATTGAATTCATTTTTTTTAATTATCTGGTAAAGAGGAGATCTAGATAAAGATTGAATTATATATAAGATTTTGGGGAGAAGGATCATCTTTATTATTAAAAGTTTATCATACATAGAAAAGGGTAATTTGTTCCATTTATTAAATTTTCTATCTGTAATAGACTTTTGTTATAATTTATTTGAATGGTATCTTTAATATTGTTAGTAATAATTATACCTAAATATGCCATTTGTTGAGACTGAGCTATATATTCATTATATTCATCAGGTATATTGTATTTTTTGAACCTGTTAAAAAAATTGCATTTTATTATTATTAAAAGTAAGGCCGGATTTTTTTTTTTGAAAATATTCCATGTTTTTAAAAAGTTTTTGTATAGATTCCCTTCTACTCCCAAGAGTAATCAATATGCCATCTGCAAACATTTGTATTGTAGATGATATAGTGGGGTTTAATTTGTATCCTTCAATATCTGTATCATGCCTTATTAAATTTGCCCATGGTTCCATAACTAATGAAAATAAAGAGGGGATAAAGGACACCCTTGCTTAGTACCTTTTACTATTGGTATATTTTGAGATATATTAGTACCAATTTTAACATAAGCTTGGCTACCTTCATATAAGAGAGTGGCAAGATTGATAAAATTATTGAAGAAATTTAATTCCTTTAATAGAGTGAACAGATATTCCCATGTAACTTAGTTGAAAGCACAATTTATATCTAAACTAACTAGGGTTAAAATTTGTTTTAAGATTTTAATCAATTAAAGTTAATATTCTTTTAATGTGATCATATGAAGTTCTCTTCATTATAAACCCTGTTTGATCACTATCAACTAATTTGGGTAAAAGTGCTTTAAGCCTTTCTGCATAAACTGACAAATAATTTGTAATCAGCGTTTAATAGGGAGATGGGTCTATAGGAGGTACACTTAGAGGGATCTGTTAGATTTTAAAATAGGAGAAATAAAAGTGTATTTCTAAGAAGGTGAAATTATGTTTTTGTCCTGAACAAGATTAAATACTTTATAAAGCAATTTTAGAGCATTTATAGGTAGTAATTTGTAAATTTCAGGAATGATGCTGTCATTACCTGGTGCTTTATTTTGCTTTAATTTGGTAATGTGAGTTTGAAGTTCTTTGAAAGATATCAATAGAAATTCCTTGTTCCTCTGAAAGTCTTTAGTGTATTAATAAATGTTTTTATTTCCTCTAAAATTTCAGTAGTTGTTTGGTTGATGTTTATAAAAAAAACTCTCCAAATTCAGTTATGAATTTCTGATACCATTTTTCCTTTTTTAGGGGAGAATATTTCATTAATATGATTAAATCTATTTAATCTTTTCATTTTATTAGCAAGAATTTTTAAGAATTTAGGGTTAGAAGAGAAATTTATAAACTTGAATTTTTCTATATTGATCATAGTTTTATGTTTAGATATTTAACATATTTATTTCTTTTCTTCTGATATATCTTTATCACCCATATTACTAGGTTTTAAAGTGTCTAATTTACATTGCATATCTTGCAGCTCTTTATCCCAAGCTTTCTTTTTTTTTTGTTATACCAATTCAATATACTACCATATAGATAAGCTTTTAGGGCATCCCATATGTAAATTTCTGATATATCATTAGTATTGTTAAGTTCTAAAAAATTCTGTACTTCTGTAGAAATGAAATCATTAAAATCTTATTTTGTGATACAAGCTGGGATCCTTTTTATATGAATATTAAAATTTGGATTGACTACCACTTCAAATATTATAGAATTATGATCTGAAGGACATGAAATCACTGCTTTGTTCAAGGAATCTGTTAAATTAGAAATAAAAACTAGTTATGTCTCGGAGGAAAAAAGGTGTAAAACAAAGAAGTAGTATCTGCAAAATAATGTAGATCTTTCAAAAAATAAGTATCTGAGTAATCTTTTAATAATTTAGATGTAGATATTCTTCTCTTCCCATTAGTACTAGAGTCTTTGTAATCTAGAATACAATTGAAATCTCCTGCCAAAATAATGTTCCCCTTACAGAATAGTACAATTTGATCTAGATGTTGTTTCACTGTGTTTAGCCCTATCCCTGGATCCAATATATGTTAATCAATGTGAAAATTGTACTGTTTATTTCTTTGGTGACTGCACAAAACATTCCTTTATTATCCTTATATGTATCTATTATTTTAGGAAAATGCATTATGCTGTTCCATAGGATAGCTACTCCTCTTTTTTTAGTATGTTCAGAACTTACTAAAATCTTATATGTTTTAGATTCAAGTCTGAATATATCCTCTGTTAAGTGAGTTTCTTGTAAAAATACTAACTGGGACTTATGTAACTTAAGATATCTAGTTAAATTCCTCCTTTTATTAGGATTAAACCATTAATGTTAACTGATATACCTTTTAGTGTAGTCATTGAAAATTAAATGTAAATATAAGCATACTGATCTAAGAAATACTCAAGAATATATCTAATAGGAATACTATTATGATCATTAGAACATAGTGTAAGATCATATTCTTAAAATTAAGGTAGTTTCCTACTACATAAGATATGAACGTCTGAAAAGTTATTGGAAAATATTTATAACATAAACATGAAACAAAATAACCAACCCAAACCCCTCTGGAGTTTAAAACTCTTAACTCGAATGACATCAGTCACTCGAATTGACCTATCAAAAGCAGCATCCAATCAGCACCTGCCTAAATGTCTATAGTCATAACTATAAAAATAAGGCTCCTCATCAATATCAAACAATTTTTTGTATGAACCAAATATATAGATATAATGTGTCAATTAGTAAATTGATGACAGCTACATCTTAGGAATAAAGCACAGAATTTTATTATGTTATTATTAAGAACTACTATGATCTATTAGTTCACTCTTCTGTTTTAAAGTAATTACATTTGATAAGAACATTAAAAAGGGACTCTATGGCATTCTTTTATTACTGAAATATGGCTAATAAATGCTGAAGTGTGATATATAGTACTGCCATAGGTGATCAGCTAAATGGAACATAGTTGTAAATGAATCACCTAAGGGCCTTCACTAACCACTAACATTGGCAGCTAATAAATAAGATGCTAATAAAAGTGATTTTACTAACAATCAACTAACATACTTATTGTTCTAAAAGAAATGAACACTGCATTTCTTTGCCAGAAACCAAATATAGTGATTACTCATCAAGAAGTAAAACCAACAACATCCTGCTAGTTTTCTTATAACCAAACACCCTGGTGCAGTCTCTCATAGAAGAGTGACTAATAAACCTTAAAAGTCTAATCTTCCATTCATTGCATTAATCTGAGTTACCTCAAAAAGGGTCCATCACCATACTGAAAACTAGTGAAAAGGTCATATTAGTTCACAGAAGCAAGGTGCTTAAATAGCTCCTGTATACTATATAAAAGCCTTATTTAAATATAAAGAGTATAAGCTATAATTGAATAATAAAAAGCTATCTTTGAATTTTGAAAGCTATTTCATTAACAAAACAAAAGATGAAAATTTCACATTTTCTAATGATAAACAGATCTAACTATTTTAATGCACCTGTCCTTGCATTATTGCTGCCTATGTGGTACATCCCTATCAGCCTATTACACAAATGCATTCATAAAATAACTGAGATAACCTATTATATACATCTATACATTTAACATTTTGATAAATGCTTCATGAATATTTTCTCAGCGTCAATAGTTATAAAAAATGTACATTAAACACAAGTATATCAACAGCTTGTAGCGTTATTAAATCTTCCAAAAATGCACAAATCACAACTAGTATTTCTCATCAAGATATCGGCACCCTTGTCATACATATAGCAAATATTTTATGAGAATATTATTCGTATATAAATTAAGGCTCAAGAATACCTATGATCATCAGAAAAAGTATTTAGGCTACATGCGTAGTATAATCCCTATTCAAGAGATTATTGCATATAATGTCTTACAATAAGTTGAAAGTAGTAATCTAGTTATATCTTCTTTCTGTATGCTGTATGAGGAAACAAATTCGATTCACTAGCTTCCCGGTGAGGATCAGAAGATCAATTTACTTCCGACGCCTTCATGACGACGTTTTAAGAAGGCTCCGAGCTTTCCAGCCGCGATGAATACCACAGCCTCGAGCTCATCATGAAGATAAAGCTTTCAAAGTTCCAGCGGGAAATAGTAAGTAAAACATTTATAAGGCAATGTCTCGAGACTCCCTCTAGACAGAGATGAGAAAAAAAAAAAAAAACCCTCGCATACACAACACGAAGCAATGACAGATATCACGCAAAGCTTCACCACGCTATCAACCAGACTCTCCGGTTAATCTCCGACCAATGCACACAGGCACCAAAACTTACAATTAACACAAACACCACCACACGTCTCTACAGTGCTAGAGCACCAAACCAGAGCCTCCAAATAAAAGCACCAACAACTCGGAAATGACAACAAAGCCTTACCATTACTCCAGCCACACTGCCACTCACATCCCGGGTCAGAAGTACCATCACTAGCACAGCAATTCTGCAACTATACATCAGGCCATCATACAAGATTCCTTTATCAAACAATTAACCATAAATCAACTAAAATACAAATACAGCAATTGTAACTAAATAAAAGTTTTCCAACCACTATAAGAGCCAAAATCAAGATAAACAAATATGCCCCCTAATGATAAGCACCACTACAAGACATCCGGAAGCATGGATCTCAGAGACAGAAGAATCACTGCATCCATGGGAATCAAACCAATACACATTAAGATAATAATTTTATACAAATAGTACAAATGAAAAAAAAAATCCCAACAAACGACTATTCTACAAAACAAAATAGACAACTATTTAGTTAACCAGTTTACATTATATTAAATAAAATAAAAGCTCACCTGGATGTCCGGTTTCATTTCCCCAACTGAGTGAATCAAGTGCAAATATGTACTTGTTAGGATTCATCTTTTGATTTTTTTTAGGGTCAAATGTTTTCCAAGTGTTATTCCCAGCATTTCTTTCAATAACAGGACTGGCCCTCTCCCATTTCATCTACTTTTTCCAGTATGTTATTAGATTTTATATAAGTTATTGCATTGTCTAGGTCGTCAAAAATTTTAAAACCATCTTGATAAAATATTTTCAGTCTTGCAGGAAAAAGCAAATGGGTTTTTATTTTATTCTTTTTAGTTCTCTGACTAAAGGCAAGAAATTTTTTCCTTTTTGATAATACTGAAGAAGAATAGTCATTATCAAAGCGTATAATATTGGCCTTCAGTTTGACTGGGGATTTTGACCACGCAGTCTTTAGTATCATTTCCTTATCATGGGCTGATATGAACTTTACAATAACAGATTTAGTAGAATTACTCTTGGTGTTTTTAGAGGTCACCATTTATCTATGAGCTCTTTCAATACCGTATGAAAGAGCCTCCGGCAGTGTAAGTACTTCAGACAACCAGGAAGATACAAATTTGTCCATATTATTTCCCTCTATGTTATCCGGCAAGCCACAAATTCTCACATTATTCCTACGGGACCTGTTCTCAAGGTCATCAACCTCTGTCTGAAGATAATTTGGAACTCAACATTATGTTCACTCTCCTGAATTCTGTTATTCATATCACTTAATGCAGTTTCCATTCCCAAAATCTGCTTCCTCTGTTGCAATAAATCTCCATGTAGAATGTCCATTTGGTGAGAACACTTTTCTTTGAAATCGTCAATTTGTATGTCTATTTTGACATTTAGTTCCTGAATAGTAGTTAGTAATACCTTCTTTTTTGAGAAGATTTAGTGAAGCTCATCCTGTTCTTTTACTGTAGTACTTCCAAAGTGTAACTTTGACAGGAAAACTTAAAATCTACTTGAAATGTTTTATATACTACCCTAATATATATTTTAAAGAATTAAAATAAAAAAAAAATATTAGGGAAGTTTATATCAATATTTCCTGTCAATAAAGTTCTGTAAAGGCAGAACTGATGAGAAAAGCTGCTACTCTGTGCTCATCTTGGCCACGCCCCATCAATGGAGATGTCTTTTGAGCTGTGCTCTGAAAGTGGGAAAAGAGGAGACTTGTAAGGGGGATTGCCAGAATTTGGGTGCAAGAAAGAAGAAGGAAGAGTAAGTACAGTTCAGTTTTGTTTGGAGTGCCTGGAGTAAGGAAGGTAACTGGGAGACACTGCAGAGTTTTCTAGGAGTTATTTATTATAAAGTTTGATGACTGCAACTGGTGAGAAGGCACTTGACTGAAGTAGTTAAATGACCTCAGAAGTAGCTCAACTTGCTTTTTGCAGCTCTCCAGTCTTTCAGTAAATGTCAGCAGATGCTACAATACACAACACTGCAGGTTAATCTGAAAAAGTATAAAATCATTCTATGTACAAGCAAAACTTTTACAACTTGTTTTCTAAGAATTCTTACAAGTCTCCGATTCAGGTATAAAATGGAAATGCTAAATAATTTCATTCTGGTACTTAACCATATGAACCAAAAATTAAACTGCATGGAATCTTATGATGACAGTTGACTTAGAAACATATTACAGCTCTCGAACAGTGAGACCGTAGCAAAAAAGCTAACAAACTTATTGATACTGGATTAACATGGTTTTAGTGAGTAAGCACAGGATCTAGATATCAGAAAAAGAATAAAACTTGGGGGAAAAAAAAAAGAAAAGAATCTGGTAAAGTTAGTTTTGTTGGGAATAACCTCATGACTGATCAGCAGAAAGCAGACCACTTTTTATCCTCAATGCAGGAAATGGCTTCCAGGAAAGAAAAAACTAACCAAATACTTTCAAAAGTCTTCAAAATAAGCCCAATAATAAAAAAGGTTCAAAAACTAGAGAAAATGTTAACATGTAGATGAACTGACTGAAATCTGACATTAGCACAAATAGAAAAGCAAAAAAATGAGGCTTCTTTGAGGACGGTTTAAAAAAAGTATACAATAAAATGCGATGATGCAGCGCACAGAGAGAATCTGGAGTGCTCTGCCATCGCAGAGAAAATGCAGGGAGCAATCTATCAATTTTATGAGGACATACACACACAAACAGTTCAATGGCAATAACTCATAATTAGGAGAGCACATTGTATATGCCCCAAATAATGCTACTGGAAAACTGCACAGACCTAGCAGGAGGAGGAGGAGATCCTGAGTAAAATCTCTGAGAGGAAAGGTGCTGAAAGATAGTGACACCAGAGTGTACATGAAAAAGTGACCATTGCATGACAGGTGAGAAAAAGGAGTAAATGCATCCCAGCACTCAAAAGATGTCGTGAGGCTGGAATGACATTAAAGTTATGTCCAGCAGTTTTCAGCATTTTTCCCCACTGGTGAGATGAATATGTACAAGAAAGTACACATGGAGGCAATAAAGTTCAGGCTAAAACAGTTACCCATGCCAAAGAATTACAAGGCATTTTTTAGTTATGTTTGTAATCTCAAAAGCACAATGTAGCAATGCTCCAAGCTGACTGTGAAAATATTTTTACCTACACTGAGACTGAAAATACAGTGAACCCACTGGTAGATAATTTGGCTCCAAACTTTATTCCTCTCTCCCCTCAGTCTGTCCTTCAAAGTGTACCTGAAACTGTCTCGCCTTCGGCTATTACACAAGACCAAGTTTTAAAAATGCTATCAAAAGCTGAAAATACTGCCTCGATGGGTCCTGACAGTTTCCCTGGATGCATCTTAAATAGCATGAAGCATGATTTAGCCACACCCCAAACAACACTGTTCAATCTTAGCTTCCATTGATATTTTGCACCAAGCAAAGTGAGAACAGCTACAGTCATTCCCCTGCATAAGGAAGGGCCTTCCACATACCCAGGCAATTACAACCAATTCATTCTGCCCAGCCTCAGGCAATTACAGACTAATTCATTCTGCCCAGCCTCAAGACTTATCATGGAATTAAAGTCAAATCAGGACATAGTGAACATCCAAAACACTTAAATCCAAATAGAGACTGGTCTATCAAGGCCAGGCTGTGCTTAACCTTTTTTTTTTTTTGAAAAGCTAACCAAAGAAACGGCAAAACTGTATACAGCATACCTAGACCTGGCCAAATCTTTTGGCAATTCCCCACTCAGGCATAGTGGAAAAGCTAAAAAAAACCTGCGTCACCCACTGGACTGCCAACTGTCTCACAGATGGGATGCAGATAACAAAAATAAGGGAAGTTACCTCCTCCACAAAAACTATTCACCAGTGGGGTCCCCCAGGATCATGTGCTGGGACCTCTCCTGTTTGGCATCTACTTTTCTGAAGTAAAAGCCAATACCAAAGGGCTCTGTTTGCAGACAACTGCAAACTAGGAGCAGTCACTGAATCATCAAATTACTTAGCCATCATACAGGAAGATTTGTCTCAAATAAATCTGTGCCAAAAACATGGACTGAAACCAAATGCCAAAAACTGTATCCTTTGGGAAGTCATCTTCCCTAGGGAACTACCACATTGACAATACTCCCCTAAGATTGGGAACTTGCATGGACAATGGCCTACCTTTCCAACAACAAATAGACTCGTTTGTCTTCTATATGGCACAGCTTAAAAACAGAGATTGCGTCTAGATCAAGGGGTGTCACTGTCTCCCCCTTTACTCAGTCCTCATTAGGCCAGTCACTCAATATAATGCTCCCTTTAAATGTGTCTAGGCAGATACAGGCCAACAACTGGAACGTCAGACATACCTTACTAAAAGGATACAAAGCCTAAACAACATGTCCTACCATGGCCTAACAAAGCCTTGCCACTATACCCTGTATCCTATAGACTGCTAAGCAGGGACCTGTAACTGGCATACAATTCATCCTCCGACCCATTACTGACGGACTTTCTGCACCTCAGCAAAACAAATGACATCGGAAATATTTTATCTAGGGATCTAAACCACTTTGTGCAACATCAACAGAAGAGCTTGGAGAGACATTTATATCTCGCAAAGGCTACCACTTCAGTCAAACAAAGTTCATCCCTATCCACATTCAAGCACAACTTGGATCTATGGATGAGAAACAGAAAGTTTACCCCAGGACTGCCCCCGTACTACTAATAGACAGAGGCAACTTCTAAATTACTTTATCTCGTGCACAGATCCCTTCAAATTATCATTGTATGATCCCGGTTATTCTCATTAGGGAAAATCTATAATTAATTGACCATGTAATGTGCAAGGCCAATCTAGTTAAGCTATTTAGAGCACAAAAAGGGAAATTGGCTAGGCTTAAAATGGCCCCCAAGTGCAGCTACAGTCACAGGTAGGTAGGTAGGTTGTAGACTATCAATCAGAAACCGATGACAGAAGGTGTTGCTTGTCTTGGTTTACAATTGAAGACAAACAGCCAGGGTAATTTGTTTATATGCTTTATTACACAGAAAAATCAGGAAGGATAGCAGCAGTACAAAATATAAACAAAGTGATGCACAAACACACACACACAGGCTTACATCTCAACAGCTTACTACAAAATGGTAGTCAGGCTCACGTGTGCTCAGAGACTGCCCATGCTATAGAACAGACTTCTCATACATATCAGAGAACCTCGCTGACGAAAAATCTTGTGTGGATGGGAAACAGAAAATTCACCCCGGGGAGAACTACAGAGGCTCTCAGAACTAAGGTTGGGTGGCACTATGCCAGGGTAATCCTATGGCTAGGCTTGTAAAGGCCCCAGGGCTATTAGCCTAGTACACACCTATGAACCCTATTTATACACTTGTGCAAGCCCCTAGAAAGTTTCTTAAAGGTATGCATGCATATTGATCTACATCCTCTCTCTTTAATGAATTGCCCACAATACAAGGACATTTGAAAAGAAACATGCAATTGTACAGACAATAAGAAATGCAACATTCATGTCCAGGTTGCAGTGCATCTGGAATATGGTCTGGAAATGTGACCCAATATAGTTATATAGCAATCGGGATTGGGTTTAGCAACAGGGACAGTCATTGGTGAACAACTTGCTACAGTAGTTTCAGGATTCTTCTCAACAGGGATATTTACTGGAACTAGAATGCTGCACAACTCACTCTGATATATAGTGTCTTTCGCGCAGGTATTATACTGCAATACAGGCTCGGACAACGGGATCAAACATTTCCGACTCTGCCTAAATTGTGCTCTTTGTGATTCCACAATGTATGATCTTGGCTCTGGACATGCACCTTTCTCAACACCAGTCCGATCAAAACCTTCAGATGTCTGCATCCTCACTATCCCCTTCTTGTAATGGATTGAGCGGTTTGCTGGTCTCATCATAAACAGGACTTCCGGGCTAAGCACTACTTTAACAGATTAGCTTTGATTGATCTGTTCCTGACACATGGAACCAATAATGAACTAATTGGTAGTGTGTTTCTGGTCTACCTCAATAGAAGTCTCTGTGCAAGTGCACCAAGAGGTTTACCACGAAGAACATTTCTGAGATTCAAAAGACTGAAGAAAACATCACTATTGTCTCATTTCGACTTCTCTGGTAATTGCTTTGCACTTTGAACTGCATGTTCTGTCAAACCACTTGACTGCGGGTACTCAGGGCTACTCGTGACAAGAGTAGTGTCCCACTTTGCAGCAAATCTTTTGAACTGCTGGCTTGTAACTTGTTTGCTATTGTCAAAAATAACTTTGTGCAGCCTACCACGGACTGCAAAATGACTCTTCATCTTAGTAAGGACAGTACTGGATGCTAGATTAGGAAGTAGGCCAATCTCAAGCCAGTCTGAATAAGAGTCTACCAACACCAAGTAATGTTGACCATTCCATTCAAAAATGTCTGTAGCTACTAATAGACCAAGGTAGTTCAGGAATCTAGATTAACTGAAGGGGTTCTGTTGATGTGTACCATTACATACAGAACAAGATGAAAGTACTCTCTCAATATCCTTTGACACAGAAGGCCAAAATAATAGTCCTCTCGCCCTTTTTGTAGAATCAGTTCCTGGGTGGCCACAATGCAAAATGGTATGTACTCTTGCTGTAAGGATTTTAGAACAATCACTTTTGGACCTTTCACGATGATACCATTGTCAAACAAAATCTCATCTCTGTAAAAAAAAAAAATGGTTACAAGTCTACTGATAAATAAAATTGCTTTGACGGCCATCTTCGACTGATAAAGTGGTTGAGCTTCTGAAGTATTAGAACCGTGGCTGTATGACCAAGCTCATCGAGACATGTGGAAGAAAAATTTCTCATTTCCATTACTTCAAAAATCAAGTTTCTCATTTTCATGCTGTTCAGTGGTATTTCTGGGCGATCTGGATAATGTATCAGGAAGATGAAGTTTGCTTTTTGTGTAGACAAGATTGAAATGATACTTTTCAAGCAGGATGCTTACATTGCAATCTGGCTGGAGCTGTATGCATAGGCTCTCTCAAAATTGTGACTAGAGGTTGGCGATCTGTTTCGATCTCGATATCAAGGAACGTAGAACATGCAAACACAACTGCCAAGAGTTCTTCATCTACACATAGTACATTTCAGTGTGGGTTAGAGCTCTGGACTCATAGGCTACTGGTCTACCCTCTTGAGGAATAACTGCACCAAGACCAAACTTCAAAGCATCACATGAAAAAGTAACTAGTTTGTAAACATCATAGTATTTGAGAGTTGGTGGACTGGCATTTCTCTGCTTGAGGACATGCTCTCTGATGTTGCTCTGATCATGACCAAGATACAGCTTTGAGTGTCAGCTCTCTAAAGCAGTGCTGAGAGCTGGCTCAAGTCTGGAATGAACTTGCCTAGGCAGTTAACCATGCCAAGAAAACATTGTAAGGCTTGAAGATTGTCTGGAGCTAGCATCTCAGGAATAGCAGTTTGCTTGAAGGATCTGGTCATAAGCCTAAATTGGTAAACAAATGGCCAAAATTAATAACTTCTCTTAACCTGAATTTACACTTCTGAGGATTCAGCTTAAGATTCACTTCACATGCTCTTTCCAGAACTTACTCGAGGTTCCTGTCATGCTCTGCATCACCATTACCTCCTACTAGAATATCATCTGCTATAATATAATAGCACATGGATAACCAGAAAAAAATTTGCTCCACTGCACCCTGAAAGACTTCACTGGCAGAATTTATCCCAAATGGCATTTCGCAAAAATCTGTACCTGCCAAAAGGAGTACTGAAAGTGGTTAGCAAGGAGTATTTTTGGTCAAGTAAAATTTGCCAAAATGAACTCTCTGCATCCAAGACAGAAAGAACAGTGGCATTTGGCATAAGAGCAGTGACTTCTTGGCTGTATGCATCGGATGACAAGGTCTTTTCAGTGCTTTGTTCAAATCTCATGGATCAATACATATTGTGATATCAGAGCTTTTCTTATGAGCTACTACCATGTTAGATACCCATTCAGTAGGTTCTTCAACTGGACAAATTACACCTTGCTGCACCATTTTATCTAGCTTGGTCTTGACTCTGTTTTGCATAGGTACTGGAACTTTCCCGGCTGGCCTGACAACTGGACTGACTTCAGGGTCTAACTTGGAGTACACAACTGGGAGTTTTCCTAGTTTGTCTTTGAAACGAGCAGCATAAGTAGAAAAAAAATAGTCTGGGTAAAATTAGAACAGTGGTCTTTTAAGCTTACATGGTGCACTTCCTTGTTAAATGAACACAGTGCCATTTTCAAACTGTCTTTGAAGCCTAATAATGACTGTACGTGCCTTTTGACCACATAAAATTGCAAATCATAGCTGTTCCCAACAGAGTAACATGAAAACACTACTGAAACTTTGGCCTGAATTTCTTCACCACCATAAGCAACAAGCTTTACACACTTTTAGCAAATGTTTCTGCTGACATAACACTGCACTTTGAACCAGTGTCAGCTTTAAGCACTGTGAGTCTTCCATTTATCCGAAGAGCACAAAATACTTCATTCTTTGCCTATAAATCTGCTGCATTTCTGTTTCATTAAGCACAGACATACCATCAACATAAGTAATAGGGTCACAGCTTTGTAACTGATCAACTTGTCTCTTTGAATGTTCGTTTAATAAAAGAACGCCCCTAATTTGATTTGTAAAACCTTTTGAAATTATTCCACTTATTGCATTTATGGCATTGTTGACCAAAAGCTAACCATTTTTTTCTCTTCTGGGCTAATGGATTTACACCACAATTACGACAGTTGACTATGAAACTGAGTAGAGAGCCTTTTTGAGTTCGCTGACTCACTCTTGTGCTTCACTGAGACTGTGCACACTCTGGAATTTGCTAGAAGGGTACGGGGTTTTCCTGTGACTGCTGCAGGGTTTACAGTTGTTGCCATGTGCTTGGGCCCATTTCTTTTAACCACGTGGTGCATACTATCAACATGATCACTAGAAGATATTGGAAGCATGCATTTCGCATTTGTAAGCATGTGTGTGTGTGCTTTTCTGTGAACTCATATCTGATAAATCTCAATGGCCTTATTCAAAGTTAAATCACTGTCGCAAAGCAAATCTTTAACACCACACACTATTCCATCTTATCAACTCATCCCTTAAAAAAAAAAAAAAAAAAAAAAAAAAAAATCACCAAATCCGCATGTTTTTAACTTTTTCTCTCAAATCAGTTACATATGCTACAAACATTTCCTCATACTTTTGATCTTGTGTAAAATAAGTGCCTTTCCATTGTAATATTTGTTTGGGGGTTACACATTTCTCTAAATTTACATTTTAAGCACTCGGGGTCTTCCCTCGATTCAACCAGTACAGCTATATAGTGGTTTTCTCCCCTTCCTTGCAAACGCAAGTGCATACACAAATGAATGCTCTCTTTCTATGGCTTCTGAACCAGCTAAATTAAGCAGAATAAATGCCTTTGTACAGTCATCTTTATCAGAAAAAGTGCAGCTTGATATTCTTGCTCAAACACTCCCAATTCTCTGCAATATTAAAAGGCAAGTGGACCTGGTTTTCAAAATCCATCAGCCATGCCAACAAAGTATGCCCAAATACACTGAAAATATGGCCCTTGTAATTATGTATGAACATGCACACACAGCCAGTACTTGTACTAACATTCAAATGCACAATAAACTCTTCTAAATACTGTACTCTGCGAAATGCTTCAAAATGGCTGTATTTTGCGAAATAACTGTACTGTAATACCGCACAATCATGCAAACTATCCATATACGTCAGATATCTTGAATAGCTTTAATTAATGTGGAAAAAAGTATGTGCTACAAGCTACTTTAATAAAATAAGGAAAACCACCACATTTGTTTTCAATTTTATGCGATTTAGACTTTATTCGTTATTTCAAAAATGTATCAATATGTCGCAGTTTTGGACATTTCACTTAAATAGAAGTTCGTTCTGAGCATTCAGAGTGCTTCGTTTTATATATTTATTTTTTGTTAATCAAGAAATTTAAGCAAGTTTTGATGCAAAAATACGTCAGAAACAAATTTCAGGTGAGTTGTACGTTCAGTGGGGATGACCCACTCCTCTATATTCCTCCATCTTTAACCAAGTGCCTTCTCGATCTGGAATCCGGATTTCTGCATCCCACCTCTTGACACCATGTCACTTGTCTTGGTTTACAATTGAAGATGAACAGGCAGGGTAGTTCATTTATATGCTTTGTTACACAGAAACACATCAGGATGGATAACAGCAGTACAAAATATAAACGAACTGATTAACTGACAGATTACATGCATGTGTTTACATCTCAACAGCTTACTACAAAATGGCAGTCAGGCTCACGCATGCTCAGTATTTTTACACTTCTGCAAACCCTAGAACGCTTCTTAAAGGTATACATACATATTGATCTACAGAAGGTATTCCAAATAAAGACAGAGAATTTCAAAAGGGCAATGGAATGGACCTTAGAGAAAAGAGAAAACGAAACCAAAACAATGCTGAATAAGCGATTACATTAGTTTAGTAGTTAAGAAAAAATGTCCTGAGCAACCTTTAAGAGCTACTAAAAAACATACTGCAGACAATTTCTTTTCTATGCTGGGGAGGAGATTAACGTTAGCTTTCTAATAGCCACATATGAAATAATGCATTGCAGCATGAATAACTTTTTTAGACAGGCAAAGCCACTGTGGGTCTCAGAATTACAACATCTAACATACAGCATCTAGCATATAACGGCGGTTACATTTTTTTTCTTTTCCTTTTGAACAACATACAGCTCTGTGTAATTTATGTATTTTTAGAAAGAGAATGATACATGCATACACTAACTGAGAAATGCAATGAGTTTTAAAAGGTATGAGAAGTTGTACCTGCCAACTCAAGTGCGCTTATATAAAACTGCCAAATGGATTACTATATGCAAAACTATCAGGCATCATTAGCGATTGCATTGTAACGACCTTCAAAGTGCAGGATGAAATTAGCAAGGCTACAGGACATGCACTTGGACAGGAATGAACATGTGAGCTTGATGACATAAGTGTTACAGTGGATACTCAGCAGAATTTCATGGGGAAAAAATGGGGGGGTTATTATATTGGTAGGGAAAGGGGCATCACACTAACGGAAAAAATATATATAAATGGTAGATTTGCGGCTGAGGGTTTTTTTGTCAAGGAAGGAGGTTTACTTTGGCACCTGTTTATATTCCCTCTAAGACTACGATACTCGAGCCAAAAAGGATTTGGGAGTAAATAAGGTTTTCAAAGTACATTAAAAGGTGGCAACAAGAATTTGATCAGCAATTGTAAACGTATAATTAGCAGGACCTAGAAGGGACATTACAAGTAGATTTTTAAAGAAATGCAGGGAAATACTTTGTATGGATGACATTGTTTTAGTAGATGGAACTCAACAGAATTTACATATTACACCACGATACAGTAATTCTGCTAGGTTGGATGAAGTCTATATATCAGAGGAGCATGTTCATCTGACGGAAAGCACCAAGACTCATCCAATACCTGTATCCGATCATACCCCATGTGAAGATTAGGATGTAGATCATGCAGTACTTTTCTAATTACTTACTACAGAGAGAATTTAAGAACTGGATAACAGATAAAATTTGAAAGCTGCTAGTGCAGACAGAAAATAACCCTGAAGGTGTGAGCCAATTCATGGGAATTATGAAAAAATGTGATTTCAAAAATACAGCATGAATGAGGTGTAAGCTAATTCAAGGGAAAGGTTGAAAATAAGATTTCAAAAAATACAGCAGAAATGAGTGCAATGGAAATACTAGCAAAAAGGGAAAAAAAGAATTTAGGAAGGATGACAAAAGTTAAAATCATTGTAGAATAAAAAGGGACATCTTTCAGAACAGAAAGATCAGCTGCAGAATGATTTATTTTATTTTACTTTACATTTGTTGACCGGGATAGTCCGACTGGATGCATGTCCATTTTCAGCGGAGGCCCGGGGAGAAAAACTCCAAGGGTAAGCAGATACAGCATTACATAATACCAGCATTACATATTACAAACAGACTATTTACAGAGATTACACAAGTAAACAAGTTAAACAAGTTCCAAAGGTTAGAGTTAATCCCGAGCCAAAGTCAGGATTAAATTAAATTATACAGTAAAATAGTTAAATTTTTACACATTCTAGAGAGAGTTAGCCAGGCTTGATAAAGTGACACAGCCAGTTAAGTGACAAATGTTGTTGGAGTCTAGTTTTAAATTGACCTAAGGTGGAAAGTAAAGTAATAATCAGCTGGAAGAAAGTTCCAGAATCTACTTACAGAGTTTGCAAAGAGAGAGAGAGTCACCGGCTGCGTTATTAATTTTGCTAGTCTGAATTAGTCGTTTGTTAGGGGATCGAAGCGGTCTAGGATTGTTATACGGGGTGATGATATTTTTAAGTGCAGGAGTATTGTCCGGATTTTAGAGGATTTTATAGGCCATAATCAGTTGGTTATACTGGATTAGGCTGGGTAGTTCAAGCCACCCAAGCTGGTTTAGATTGATGCAATGAGGTGTCCTAAATGGCAGCCCAGTGGCAAACCTGGCAATGTGGTTGTAGCAAATTGAGAGTTTAAGGACAGTCTTGTTTAAATTTGAAAGTAGAGGAGATGCATACAGAAGGGTTGAAAGAAGGTGAGAGCAAGCTATGGCAATTTTAGCTGGAGGGGTTAGGAAGGCTTTTATTCTGTAAAGTGACCCTAGTTTTTTTATTGATGGTTTTGATAGTTTGGTTAACATATAGGTCGAATTTTAGATCATTATCTATGATTACACCTAGTAGTTTTGTAGAGGGGTCAGGGGAGATTATTGTGCTATCATTTGAATTTATGGTAAAGGTGAAAGCGGTAGACCTACGTGTTGGTGAAAATAACAACATTTTAGTTTTTTTGGGATTTAGGATCAGACGACGTTCAGAAAGCCAGTTTTCTATTGTATTAAAGGTGGTCTGGGTAGCTGACCATAACTCTATTGGAGATGTGGCCGAGCAAATCAGAGTAGAGTCATCAGCATATTCGATACAGCTGACTTTTGGGATGACAGTATAAAAGGTCGTTAATGAAGATGGAGAACAGCAAGGGCCCTGGTATAGAGCCTTGTGGTACTCCAAAGTTGTTAGGTAGAAGGTTAGAGAGTTTGTTCTGCCAGAGGACAGCCTGCTGTCGACCATTCAGGTAGGATTGAAACCATTGACTGGCTCGAGTGACAGAATGTTTGCAGGGTGTGGATTAAAAGTTGGTGATCAACCATATTGAATACCTTGGAAAGATCCAAGAAGAGGGCCGAGGATATATAATTATTGTTGCGATTATGGTTTATGGTGTTGGTAAAGGCTAGGAGGGCTGAAGTAGTGCTGTGATGAGGACGGAAGCCATGCTGAATGTCTGCCATAAGGTGATTCTGGATTAGGTGGTGCACGAGTTGCCTATGAATACATTTTTCCACAATCTTTGCAAGTGGAGAGAGTATAGCTATCGGCCTATAATTGGAGAATTCAGTAGAGCTGCCTCCTTTGTGAAGTGGGATTACATAGGATATTTTCCAGATGGTGGGAATTTTAGCTTCTACTATGGTTCAACTGATTAGTATTGAGATGGGG
Source organism: Protopterus annectens (assembly GCF_019279795.1). NCBI lineage: Eukaryota > Metazoa > Chordata > Ceratodontiformes > Protopteridae > Protopterus > Protopterus annectens. Next base: position 425,454,430 of record NC_056737.1, read on the forward strand.
TAAGCAATAGCATCAACTGATTTTTGTATTTACTCTGGCAGGGAATTGATCAGTAGAAATTGATACAAGAAAATTAAGTGAGCATTTAGATAATATACAAGAGGGTTTACAAAATTACTGTTAAGCAGCTCAGCTAAATCTGTGACAATCCTAGAAAGCAGAAATTGTCAGAGCAACGACCAAGGCAGCAGAAATTTAAAGAGAGGAAGGAAAACTCAGGGATCCCATCACAGAAATAATAGTTACAGACAATGATGGAAATATAAAGGTTTAAGAAACCTACTGTCATTTACACAAGATACAAGATCAAGAAACAGGCAAATCACGCAAGGTGAAACTGGAAATATTTATGAAGATTTAGATTTGAGAGTGTTAGAAATTGCCTCTTCTTCATCATCTGATAACCAGGCTAAATACAAAAGAAATAAAAAACTGATGTACAGTCAAGCCACAGGTAAATCTCAGAGAGCGCATTCCTATAGCAGTATGAAAGTTGCTAAGAAAGAAGTTTTAAAAACAACACCTTCTAAGTTTTAACATGTATTGAAAGGGGAAGATGTACCAGCATCTTTGAGGACAGCAATGGTTACAATATTGTCGAAAGACAGGAAAGACCCCACAGACCTGACATCTTTCAGATTAAATTTCTATTTAGTGCTTTTATGCTACGAAAATTAACAGGCATTGATCAATGTAGTTTTGTGGACCGCAGACAGATATCGGATGTTAACAGAATGACAAGTTAGAAGAAATCAGATCAAAAAAACATTACTACTGCTGAGCCCGGATGAGTTAAAAGCATTCACAATGATCTGCCAGGGTGTGTGTGTGTGTGTTGCAAATGGGGTATCTGCACTTCCCTCTAAAATCTAAAAATAGAGTTAATAAGGAGAATATATTAAATATTACAGGCTAGAATAAAAGCCATCAGGCAAACTGCAATGGAGCGGGGAAACAAACATGTCTTACTGTCCCTTCCATTGACAACTTTAGCAAGAAAAATAAAGGATCCAAAAATTCAGAGATATAGCTGGTCTGGCAACAAAGAAGAAACAGTCATGCTCGTAAACATGGATGGCAAAAAGGGCAAGAGTTGAACAGGATAAGCAGTTTCTTTCCAAGGTGCTGAAGTAACTACTGAAAATTAGCCAAGGAACCAAGGTATCAAATCCAAACACTGCAAAAGAACAAATCATTCATTCATTCATGTGCCCATCTGTATAAAAAACTACATTCCTGGTTCAGGTGGTGTAACTGAAAATAAGTGGACGACATAGATTGCACCCAGCAAAATGTCATTTTTCCAAAAAGCATTTCATTCAACAACTGCAATAGATCCCAGGAGTCCTTTAAGATATGCTGCTCATAAAACAAAAAAAATGTTCGCACTGGTAGTCTACATAAGCCACTAAAGGTTCAGTTCTGGATCCCCTACCCACTACTATTGGGCTTAAAAAGGAGGATCCCTACTGTTTTATGTATCTTTGGAATTCCAAAGATTGCCAGTATTACTGGATGTTCTAACAGAGTGTAATGAAACATCTCTAGATATATCACCTTGGCTTAATATATCAAATAAAATTATGTCAATTTTAGAATATGCTAAACAAGAAAAAAAATTCTGGAAACACTCCTGTAAGTTTCAAAGTCATACAAAATATCAAACATTTTGCTATTGTAAGTAAAAATAATCCTTCAAAAACAACCCCACCACCCTTGTCAGGCTTCATCACTCTAACCAATTTATCCCTTCTCAAATACAGGAATGCTTTTCTTTCATCAATGGTTAAATTACCATGTCAGCTGACTGGCTTACAAAAGTGCTCGAGGTGGGATAAAAGTACTTTTCATTTGTTTCCCCAAAAGTCTGAATTTTTGTCCTTTAAAAAAGGTTAAGTCGATTAATTGATGTAGAGGTTACATAAGGAAGTGATGCTATGCACTGCGTGTTGTTTTAACACTGGAGAAGTCCCTTGGGATATGTGGGATGAAAGCGCCAAGTTTTCCTTGTTTTTCAAACCGACATAAGTTTCAAAGGAAAGTCGTTCTTATTTTAAACGAAGTTGGTGACTCAAAACCAAGTGGTTTATTTTCCAGTTCTAATGATTCCTTACAGCATGCTTCAATACAAATGTTGGGAGAAAACATTTGGGTTTTAGTTTTGCATTAAAAGTGCCACGACAAAGTAAGCCCTTAAGTTTAATGCTGCTGGCAGACAAAACTGTAGTGACAAGTAAATGGAAAGCAAAGACTAAAATCAACTTTAGAGGATGTGGGTGGGATCTTCGAAGATAGGAGAAAGTGAAGTACTTAAAAATAAATGGCAACTTTAGGATCAATATATAAAAGAAAATCATAGTCAAGAAGGTTTGAGGGTACTGAAAAATGAAAGTGAATGATGTTAAGACTAATACTGAAGTAAAAAGGAAAAATGGATAATGCATTAAGATGACATTACTAAGAATGTCCTTTAAATGTATGTGAACTCTATAAGTGTGATGAAAAAATAAACGCATTAAAAAAATTCAATTACAGCTCCCGACAGCAATAACAGTAGATGGATAAAGTGTTTAACCAGGGACATCATGAAGCCTGCTGACTATTTTGAGCTACAATAGTCAAACTTCTGATGTCTTCTGCTACAGACAGAAACATGCTGAAGCAGCATTGTAAACCCTACATATTATTAAACAGTCAAATTATAACATCCTGATAGCTTTGCGAAAACAGCAGTACCGCCTCTACAAACTTCTGAAGAGGTAAAAGCAAAATGCTTCGCCATCATGCATAAGTAACCCAATAGTACCCTACTCAAGAGGACAATTTGAATTAAGTTTTCACATACTTCCAACAGAGTCAGAGAAAGCTTCCCCAAGAAACAGGAAAGTGGTCATCTTTTATTTAACAGCCACATTACTTTCATTACTAAGAGGACTGCGAGAAAAATTAAGAAGATTCCTTTTTACATAACATGTAGCCAACCTGACTTCAGAAGCTTTTTTCCCCTCCCAATTTACAAACCTTCCCCTCGGAAACCAGAAAGGCCTTTTTTTTTTTTTTTTTTTTTACAAAGGAACATAAAAAAAAACTGGAATGCAAGACAGCTTCAACTGCAGTCTTATCAACTCTTATACATGTAGTGGGGGGGGTTACACTTTACCAACATTATCTGTTGTCAGATCATAGCTTATTCAGGCATAATAAACACAACTACTACATTATATAGAACCACGTGTGTGTGTGCACGTACCTAGAAACCTGCAAAAAGGTTATCAACCACACAAATCAATGAGAACACAAGGAACTTTATTCTGCTCACCACACAAACAAGCATACAAGAAACTGCCTTCATAAATATCACAAACATTTAAGAAAACCTTTCCTTCCAAGAAAGAGATTTTTCTCCACAATGCAAAAAGGTAAAACTAATTAGTGAACGTCTTAAATATACTAGGCACTTTCACACATAAATGACTTGAGAATACTACACAAACCCAGTGATGCTAACAGTGACAGTTTTCAAAACTCAGGACTCTAAATTAGTACCGTCTGTGCTTTACAGACCAACTGCAACCATCAAACCAAGTACCCAATAAAAAGATATACTAGTACTGGGTGGTGATGGTAGTGAAATATAAATGAGGCTGGCATTAACCAAAAGTGAAGACTGAGATCAAAGGGCCAGGGGTACTATCTAGTACTGTTAAAAAATTGCCTTATGTAGTCTGAGCATCCCAGACCTCAAACAAAAGGTGGAATTTACTTGCATTAAGACCGACATCATGACATGCGCAGGTAGTCAATACCTTATGGACAAGATTCAATTACTTCTTAGACAGTACCGGCCACATCATGACTTTTATTCTATCCCACATGCTCATGGATTCCAATTTCTTACTATTATGATTTTTCCAAGCATTCATCACAAAGAAAAAAAAAAATCAGTCAGTTTGGGAAATTTATTTAGCTTTACCACAAATACTCCAGTGGTGTTATTACAGAAGCTCTAGTGAAGCTTTACTTATTATATTTTTATAAAACACAATACAAAACAATGTTAGAGCGCATCAACCTGATGCAGACACCAGCCATCACAACATGGAACAGTCTTTCCCAGGATATAATTCCACTGTTAAAGAACTAAACCTAGGAAGAGTACATGACGATATAATCAAAGTAAAGTAATCAAGTACTTCTCATGAGTAAACAAATACTGGAAGTCATCAGTATACACAGGGTCATAGGTGTATACTAGGCTAACAACCACTAGGCCTTTATAACCCTAGCCAAGCATCCCAAATGTATCTTGCAAGTTTACGTGCTGGCCTTTGCAAGTCTAATGAAGCTTCCCAATGTATCCCACAAGCTTATATGCCTTGGATATTATTTTAAGGGGTATATGTAAGCCAGGGCAAGACTTGCATTACGGTCTGTGACTAAATACCCTCCATAAAAATGCATCTGTGGTTACAAAAAAAAAATAAATAATAAGAGTAAAATACATGAAGTTACCTGCCCTGCACATACAAACACCCACAAACATTTGGTTATCAACGTTACAGAAGCAAGCACACAATTCCATTGCACAATACAGGATGTAAAAACATTACTTCAAAATATAAGCTGCTGGAAAAGCAACCTGAATAAAAAAAAAAAAATACTCAAAACACAGCTCTCTCAAACTCATCTAATGCAAGCCGACTACAACTATGGCTTAAGCAAGTAGTATAACATTACGTATTTCTTCTTAAAGATGGATACAGGAAACCCAAATCTTACAACTGCCTGTGATTTCAAATGTCAAGTACTAAACTCCTGTGCATCAAACTAAAGAAGCTCAGCCTTGATACTGCTCCAGTACAATGGCTAACCATCCTATCTAGTCATAAATGTAGGTACTACACAGGTTTACCCAAAGATCATTCCATGGTCTTCTGCTTCTCACTTTTCATTTCACCTATGAAACAAAAAAAAGGTTTACTTTTCCACATACCTGCCCTTGTTACTCTAACCCCTCAAGTGATTCATCTACACATGTTCATCCATCCAACCAATATGAAGGTCTTCAGAAAGGGGTTTTTTTTTTTAATTATTTTTTTTAAATTATAGTCATGCATGCATTCCGAAATTCCACCGCCTTTCCATTCCACCAATCAGAATGGCAAACTTTACAGACTGCCCATACAAAGCAGACAAATTCCAATTTGTTCATTACTAAACAGCTTCATTAGTACATTAATGTACAATATACAGAAAAATCAGAGAACACAACATCTATGTTTACAGCAACGTTGTTCTAGCTTCAGACACCTTCCTACTTAAACACTTCTGTCCCCAGGTTCTTCCACATCTCAAGAATCTAACTTATTCAACATTATTCCAGTGTCCTATGTAATCTAGAAACATTCTTACATTTTATGTGACATATATTAATGAATAATGTATATCATAAAAGGGCAGCTGTATTGAAGTGAAACATTTCATCACCTCCATATCTTTTTCTGCAATACGAATGTAAAATGATATACCCCAAAATGACTGTGGGGGAGGGGCTATCCTGCTGCATCATTTCAAAGTCAATGTTTTTGCCTCCCCGATACAATTTTATGGTTATACAGAGCACACTGGGATGAGAATAATTACTACGATTCGCTCTCATTACAACTTGGAATATGCATACATTTTTTTTTTATTTCCTGTTATTTTGACAATCTCAGGCAACAGTACGAGTTCCTTTCTTATTTTTTTGCAATAATATTGTGTGACTTTTTTTTTTTTTTTTTTACTGGAAATCTCCTTACAAAGCAATTTTAGGTTACATATGACTGCAGTGTTAAAAATATTTTATCAAGTGCTTTTTCTACGAGCCATATCTATATAGTTGGTAAACTGTCACTGCCACACACACAGGTCAAGACTGACTGCAGTCAGTATCGACCTTTCACATTTATTTACCTTACAACTGGAATTACTGACCCCTCCAACAGATTTTTACTAGGAAAGTAAAAAAAGGCTGAAACCTCTCCACCTGTCCAAACTTTCACAATGTTACAGACTGAGCATTATCAGAATTATGTTTTCTTTTGGGTCAGGTTACAGCAGTTACAATAGAGTAAAGTGAAAGGAAAGCAGTTTATAATGATATTTAACCACCGTTTCCTTACGTTTTATGCAACTGGTGCAAATGGAAAACATTGTGGTGTCCACATTCTAAAAAATGTATAATAAAGTACATCAACACTAAGTTTAAATCCCACAGTCGTAAATTAGCATTAAAAAAAAAAAAGGGGGCAACTTCAGTGTACACATGAACAATCCAGTTACCCACAGGAACAAGCCTGGTACCTGTAATAAAATACAACTCAGTGTGGCTGCTGAAAAAGAAAATAACCCATTTCTCAATCCGCTAATAACCCAAGAAGCATTTTACTTAAACATAATTCTCTTCAACAGTTACATAAATCACCATTTTAATGCCTCTCCATTTAAACCACACCCTTCTTGTGCATGCAATGCTAAAATGGAAACAAAAGACTAAGGCCAATGTAAACAAAATTCTACACATCTATTTAATAAACTTTAGATGTGACAGCATTATTTTGAAAGAGATATTATCACAATGCAAAAGATCCTGCAGAAAATAGACTACCAGAATACAAAAAAAGGAAGTTATGTACTTATCATAATATTCCATCTGTGTTGTCCATTTTCCATTTATCCTTGACATATGGGTTCAGTTTCAAGCATCGGAACTAACTCGGCTGTTACTACAGCTTGTGATCACCAAAAACTCTCGAGCTTAACCCTTACCCACAATGCTCCTCTCCCAGTTACCTCAGATCAAGTTTGCAGAAGACAGAGAGAGAAAAGGAAACGAACCAAAAGCATTCATATGTGGAACTACATGCATGTGTCCTCAACAGTTATGTTAGCTGTCTGTTCCATTAAAAATCCAAAGGGAGGGAGGGAGACGGAGGGAGGGGATAAATCAAATAGGATAAGAGAATTTTATGGCAAGTACGTAACTTCTTTATCTGATGTTGTCAAATTTTCATTTTATCCGAAACATATGGGACAGAGTCCCCAGCTACCTTAGACCTTGTGTGGACTCAAGGATATTCCCAAGCACCACCAAGCCAAATGATGCTCTTCCCCGGAGATCAAATCTGATTTGTAATGAGTAATAAAAGGTATGGGGAGAAGCCCAAGTTGCTGCTACACAAATATCATCCACAGAAGCATTAGAATGAAAGACTGTTACAGTAGCCATAGCTCAAGTAGAATATGTTCCAATGTTTTTTGTAACTCAACTCCCTTTTTTTTTTTATAGATGAAAGTTAGTCTGAGCCATCTAGCTCACTTGTTTGCCGAATCTTGTACTTGGTCAGGATTTCCTGACATCCTTAGTTCTGTGCAAATAAAACCACAGTTGCCTGTGAACATCTAACAAACATAAGGAATATTAATTAACGAGGTGAGTATATCAAGTCTAGAAAATTCATTTCATAATTATGCATTGTTTACCTATCCAAACCTCATTAGTTAAAATATTACATTCTAAAATGTGCAAACTAAACATGCAAGCAAAAGCTGATGCAGGTGTGTTAACGTTTCATATTAAAATTAAAACAGGATCTTTAAAATCCAGTTGCAAATTGCCGTTACAAGTTAATGTAGACTTCTACATATTATAACTTGGCTGCCCTTAACATAAGGACACTGTTAATGCTAAAAATGGTCATTTAGCCTTGGTTTGCTTGTTACATCCAATTTCAGGTGCCAGTATAACTCTTTATATTCTAATCGGAGCTTCCAGTCTCAGTTTTCTGACACTCATAAGAGGCTCCCAGCTCATCCTTTTTATTGTTGTTAGTAACCATCTCTTTCCCTAATATCAGTTCAGATTTCCCCACTCTATCTTTCTTCACCTCCCTCATTGACGGATTTATCAGGTAGTCCATACCCTCTTTCCTTAAAACATTTTTTCATTAAATTTGATTTCCTCTAAGAATATGGTCTCCTCACTACACATTCTAGAGGCTCTAATCAACTGGCCTTCGACTATGTCTTTCTTCTGATTATATGGGTGTTCATTATCATAGTGTATAGATGAGCATTAGAGTGAGCAGGTTTCCGATATCTTGATTGATTTAGATGTAAAATTTCAGAAAAGGAGTCTTAGTGCCAATATATTCTAAAAATTGGTCTAGTTGTAAATATGACCTCTTCCAAAAACAGGCAGATGTCATCCAAGAATCTTACTACTATATTTTCATAACATGGTGTTTCAAATATATAATTTTTCTCCAAGTAGTATAAAACTAGATTGGCATATAAGGGGGAGCATGCAGCCTCCATGACCACTCCTTTTTCCTGTTTGTAATATTCACCACTAAACAATTTTTTTTAGTATTGCCTCCATAAATTCCAAAATTAAGTTTCTTTGCTCATTACGTAATCACATTCTATCAAGACATCCTGGAACCACTTCAACCCTGCATCATGTGGAATACTGGGAAATAAATCAATCAAATCTATGGTAGTCATGCACAAGTCAGTACTGAATTTATCCTGGGTCACTTTAGTTAAAAAGTCCCAGGAATCCTTGGAAATATGTTTTAAAGATGTTACATAATCTTTCAAGGTATGATCAATGTATTTTGCCAGTGGTTCAAGTTTCGAGTCTGCCACAGCAACTACCAGCCTAAAGGCTTGTCTCTCTATATTTTTGTGTGTTCTGGGAATTACGAATACCACCGGTATCCTGTTACTACCAAAAAGTCCAAAAGTTTATCTAGGTTACCCTGTAAAATATAGAAGTCCACTTTCAAATAAGCAATAAAATTTTCATTTCTGAATACTACACTGTATTTACTACCATCATTTAAAATATCTAACATTCATTTCATAGTCAATGCAATCATTCAGTATGACAGCCCCCTTGTCGGGTTTCATAACCCTATAACCCCTGCTTTGTAACATATTAACTTGTTCCTTGTCTCCATCTGAAAATTTGTTGGTATTCTTTTGGGGTTCATTTTTCCTTATCTCCCCTTCCAAAAACCTTCAAAATAGGATTGGCGGGGGGGGTTGAATGTACTTTTCCTTGCCAGACAAGATTGCCCTGGTTTGGTAACTTTAAAACACACATTTGAGATTAATTTTTCTCACAAAAAGTTTTAATTCAAATCAATGTATCCACTGTTCTTAACGGTCTTGACGGGACATATTGAAATCCCTTTGTAAAAAGTTTAAAATAATCGATTATTAAATCTGTGCAATTAAAAATAAGGAAGATGATGGTTTCCAACAATAAAAAAAAAAGATGAGCTGGGAGCCTCTTATGACTTGGCATTTATCCATAACCACACTTCTTTCTCAACTGATACAGAGAACATTATTAGGAGACTTTGGAAGGTGCTGACCACCAACATTGAGATCAGTAAATACATCCTCCCCAAGCCTCGATTTTTAATAAGAAAAGAGATACGAATATTAAAGAAATGCTTGAGAGTGTCAGAAATCTGGGATAAAGAGGACTCAAAAGAGGCTAGGTACATACAAATGCGGGTTTTGCAATCAATGTGCACACATCTTAGAAGATAGTTTAAAGCTCCTTACTAGGAATTTTAGTAAGGGAGTGGTATATATTGTCATATGTGAAAAATGTACTAGCTTCTATATAGGTAAGAAGGAGAGACCCTTGAGAAGACAAATACAAAACACATGTACGAAGTTTCAGTACAGAACGATACCAATGCATCGTACAGGAAGTTCTATGTTCTGGAACAACTGAAATAGGACTTAAGTGGTGGATTATGGGAAGCCCGATTGGAATATAAAGAATTATACTGGCAAATGAAATTGGATGCAACAAGAAAACCAGGGCTAAATGATCATTTAAGCATTAACAGTATCCTTAAGTTAAGGACAGCCACATTATAATATGAAGAAATCCACATTAACTTGTAACAGCAATTTGCAACTGGATTTTAAAGATCATGCTTTAATTAATATGAAACTAACACATATGCATCAGCTGTTGCTTGCATGTTTAGTTTGCACATTTTAGAATGTAATTTTTAACTAATGAGGTTTGGATAGGTAAACAATGCATACTTATGAAATTAATATTAGTTGATAGTCTAGAAAATTAATGACACGATGACATTAGGCGAAATATACATGAGCAGTAAAGGGTGATTATGTTTAGCATTAATTGTTATGATGAAGCTCGGGAGATTCCTGGGTGAAAGTGCTTAACTTGGAATTTATGGTCTTGTCCATCAATTTGGATTTGTGATGGTGTCTTATTAAAAGTGGAGGTTCATGATTCTACAGTGGTGTTTTTCCTTCATTGAACTGTTTGTTGCTGCTGTGTTACTAACAGTAGTTAGTATTAGGTTAGTACTAAGCTAACTGCCCTTGCGAGCCATTTTAAGCCTAGCCAATTATCCCTTGTGAGATTCAAACCCTGCACCTTGTGTTTGTAAGGCAAACACCTTAACCATTAGGCCACCCTCCCAACTCCCTAACTTATGAAATACTCCTAGCAGAAGTTATAAAAAATTGTAGTCTTCCAGGATAACACAACTTTAAATCACAATCAGCCACTGGCTTGAAAGAAGGTTGAACAGTAGCTTGCAACACCAAGGTTATATCTCAGGGTGGAGTAGGATCTTTAAAAGGAGGTCTTAGCAAGAGAGTCCCTTTTAAAAATGCCTTGCAAAGCTTATGAGAAGCCAGAGAGGATTATTTAAAATCATTATGAAAATTGGAAATAACTGCTAGCTGAAATTTGATGGTAGAAGGAGAAGCTCCTGTATTGAAAAGTGAAGCTAAACATTCTAGAATGTTATTAATAGGTGCTGAAAAGGGTCAATATTATTGTCCAAAATGTAAACCTTTTCCCATTTACAAGTGTAAAGTTTAAGGGTGGATGGTTGAGAGGCTAGAATAATGAGGAATATGGAAGAGAGAGCATAGATTACCTGGCTACTAATGGAACTAGAGAAGCCAAGTTGCCTTAGGTTCAGAATATTTGGATGGACTAATCCCTCTGGATGGGACAGTAGGTCTGGAGCCAGGTCCAGAATCTAAGGTTGATGAACCAGATAAGGCCAAAGAAAGGGGAAACATATCCGAAGCCAATAGGGTCCTATGAGAATCACTTTGCTTTCTGCAGACATTTTAGGACCAGGGGAATAGGAGGAAAGGTGTAAAGAAGTCCGAAGGGTCAAGCTTGTACAGAAGAAAATCCCTCTGACTCCCCCAAAGGGAGGGGGGGGGGATCAGGGCAAAAGTAGTTGCTGCACTTGTTTAGAGAACAGGCAAACAGGTCGCAGCAAGGCTGGCCCCACTGACAGAAAATCCTACCACCGCTGGACTAAGAGACCACTGATGAGGCAAGAGAATGCACCTGGTTAGTCTGTGTGATATCACACTGGAACTCTCCAGAATGTGCACTGCTATCAGAAAACAGTTGGAAGAGATCACCCACTGTCACACTACAAGAAGTTCTCGACATAGGGGACAGATTTGGTTCCTCCCTTTGCTGGTGTACAAAACCACTGACGGTCTGTTTAAAATCACAACTGTTCCTAAAGGAAGAGCAGTCCTGTTAGCACTACAGACTTTTCATAGTGCCAGGACACAGATATTACAAGTTGGCCTCTATGGGGGACCAAGTGCCTTGGACAGTGTTGCCTAGATAATGCTCCCACCCTATCTGGAAGGCATCCATGGTCATTATGGCCTTGGGTTGTGAAGAAACAAAGGGGCAGCCTAGAAGAACTTCTGTGGAATGTATCCACCAAGCTAGACCTCTTTTGCAAAGAGGGGGTTATAAAAATCAAGTCGGACATGGGTTGATACAAGCAGCCATTCTGATGTTCTCATGTGGTATCTTGCCAAAGGAACTAGAGTTCTAGCAGCTGCCATGGACCCTAGGGCTTGCAGAATTAGAAGTGTAGTCACTTTCCTGTTACTGATTATTTTCTGGAGCTGTACTCCAATTTTCTCTAATCTCGCAGGGAGAAGATAGGTATGGAAGTCCTTGTGTTTAGTATCACGCCTATGAACTCTAAAGGTTTGAGTAGGAGTCAGTTGTGATTTTTCAAAATTTAGAGTTATCCCTAAGTAAGAACAAGTCTGAAGGACATGATCTCTTGCTTCTATTAACTGATGCCTGGTTGGAGCTGTAATGAGCCAGTCAGCTAAATACGGAAACTCTGAATCCCTGCTGTCTCAAGTGAGCTGCTACTACTACCATACATTTGGTGAACACCCTAGGAGCTGTGGTGAGGCCAAAGGGCAGAACTGATGATGACTGGCTCCTAGCCAGAAGTGAAGAAAACTTCTGGATCATTTGTCCATTTTGATATGGTAATAAGCATCCTGAATACCTGTTGAGCACATGCAATCGTCCTTTTCCAAAAATGGAAGAATGGACTGTATGGTGATCATCCGGAATTTGGTTTGCCAAACCGACTTGTTCAGCACATCTGCATCCAAAATTGGTCTCCAGTCCCCTGTCTTTTTTGGCACTTAAAAGAATCTTGATTAAGTTCTGGACTCTTACCTGGTTTGTTGGGACTTCTTGGATGACTCCCTTTTCTAGCAGTTTTTGTATTTGAAGAAATACATGTTCCCTCCAATTGGGTGGAACATCTGGGATTTTCCTGCATACCAGAGGAGGAAGGGAAAAGGGTATGGTATAAACCTCTAAAAATTATCCGGGGCACCCAAGTATCCAAAGACATTTGTAGCCAGGCTTTGAGGTTCAAGGGATAGACGTCCCCCAACTGCTTCCAGAAAACAAAATTGAGCATCCTTTCAGGAGTGCTGAAAGAGTTCGATCCCCCCTCTGCCCCTCAGGGAACTCACTACACGTGTGTGCTGAAAATGCCCTTGGGACTTCTTGAACCCTATTTTCCCACCGCTTCTCTGACTTCTACAGAATGGTCATTGAGGAGTGGAAAAACGTACGCCCACAACAGAAAGGGTCTTTCCATCTTTCTCACATCTGGATAATGTGCCGGGCCGAATAAGGAAACTCCTTCTAAAGGTGCATTGATGAATGACTTAAATGGCTCCACAAAACTCTCACAGGCACATCCAGGCATCTCTCCTAATGGCAATGCCTGCACCCATCGCTCTGGCTGCCCCTTCGGCTGCATAAGCAACGAGTTTGATACAGACTGCAAGGTAGCCAACTGGAAAGCAACTCTTTCTTGGACCTCTCCAGAAAAAGGCCCTGACAGGGTATCTGATAACTCCTCGATTACATCCCTTTGTAGTCTGGTAAAAAAAAGGGCCAAAAAAGTTAAAAGGACCTTACTGCAAAGAAAAAGATGCATAGACTCACTTCCCAAATCTATCCATTGACCGAGACTCTTAGGTGGGTGGATAGAGACCTCTCTTCAGCTAGTTCCTTTTTATTTGCAGCCACCATGACCATGGCATCAACAGCTAGACCCTTAATCCAGAATTGCTCATCTTCTGGAGGCAGTTTAAAAATTTTGTCTGGTCTCGTGGGAATAGGCTCAATGGCTTCAGGGGCCTTCCACCACTGAGAGAGAGAGATCAACTCAATGGAGCTCATCAGCAGATGGAGTCACCCAAGAGGTAGATGGGCAACTGGCAAAAGCCTGCAGGTACACAGACTTCTCAGAAAAAGGATTTTGGGACTTCCAATCACCCCCTAGCTTCAGAATCTCCAGGATGTCTCCAAAGGAGACATCATCCAGGGGTGACCTTGGGGAATCCTTCCCCTTCATCGAAGTTGGTGTAGGTCAGTGAAAGTCTTCTGGTGAATCTAACCGCTTCCTCTTGCACTTTTTCTTCTTGGGGACTGTCTCAGTCAGATGATCTGAGGAGGTATCAGAAGAAGAGGAACTCCTTTTTGGGACTCTTGCGGTTTCAGCACCCACTGATTCAGTGGGGGCACAGGTTGAATATCCTGATGGGAGGAAGGCAAGGATATTTGCTCCGAGGTGGAAGGGGCCAACAAGACTAACTGGTGTAGTCAAAGCTCTCTCTATAGCGTCAAAAGCTGGCCCACCTGAAGAGGGAAGGGAGCCCAGAACAGAGAGAGAAAAGACTGCCTCAAAACAGTGGTCACTCCCTGCTCTGGAGGAGACCTCCCAGGACCAAAACCGGAGCCGAACTGTCCATGCGAAGTCCCCAAGGCCCAGAGAAGGCTCCGACAAAACATGGGTCGACTCTGGCACCTTGGAGCCAACAGGACTGATACAACTCCAAGAGGTCTCTGGTTCTGACTGAACCAAAGAGCTCGGAGCAAAAAGACAGTTTCTTACATAAGGGTATCTTCGTTTGCGAGTCGGCACTAGGTGGCTCGGAACCAAGGGGGTCTGAAGCTTCAGTAGAAGTCAGAGGAGGCAGTGAATAAGACAACTATGATCCTAAACCCGTGGGGAATGGAGCCAAAGTGGACCCTGTCAATCTCACCCAGAGAATCTTATTCACCAGTCTCTCCACGTCACCTTTGCTCAGGCTTTTAGTGGAACAGAGGGCAATTTCGGCCTTACAGGTAGGGTAAAGGCAACCTACATGGAAAGGGATCAAAGGAAGAACAATAGACTGTTCTAGGTAGAGTAATCATGAAGAAACCTAGAGGTTGCTTGCTCAGAGTCGACACGATAGGCGCAGAGGAAGACACACCTGCACAAATATCTTTGGTGCCGATGAAACAGTTTTCTGCATCATAAGCTCTAATGTCAAAGACGGTTTCAGACCCAAATGACCCTGCTCCATGGAGTCCTTTGGAACCGAGAACAGAGGTAAAACATAGGTTCATAGATTAGTACTAGGCTAACTGCCCTTGTGAGCCATTTTAAGCCTAGCCAATTATCCCCTGAGAGGGTCAAACCCTGTACCTTGTGTTTGTAAGGCAAACACCTTAACCATTAGGTCATCCTCCCAACCCATCTGTCAATTCCCTGGAAAATGGAGGAACCGAAGACCTAGGCTTTTTGGTAGTCTGCACCGATGGGGATGTAGGCACTGATAAATGCCCACTTTTCTCCCTCCAGAACTTCAGAAAAGACAAGAGACTTCAGTATCAATCAAATATCTGCAATTCAGATATGGCCTCACTGAAAGCAGATGGTAGAAGCCCTTTAAGGATCAACTTGTTCTTCCTCTCCACGAAGGCCCTATGCCTAAACAAGTGACAGATGGAGCAGTCCTCCTGGAGATGGAGAGGCCCAAAACAGTATGCATACAGTAAATGTGCATCGGAAAAAGGAATTTTATGTCCACATTTCTGGCATCTCCTAAAGCCGGAAGGGGCTTTAGGTTTACCTATGATTGGCACAAAGTTATATTATATATACACATACACACACATATATATATATATATTTATACACATATATATATATACATATATATACATACACACACACACACACACAAAACTGCGGTGGTGGTGCTGCGGTAGTGTTGTCGCCTCACAGTAAGACGTTGTCCTGTTCGATTCTTAGCTAGAGCGTCTTCTTTGTGGAGACATGCGTGAATGGGCGTACCTTTGTTGAAGGTTGTGCGTCAGGGCTGGCAACTCGGCATGTAAAAATCGACTGCCAATTATTAGCGGACCGGAGTTCCACTGTGGCGACCCCTAACCGGGAAAAGCCGAAAGACAACACATATTTTATATATGTACATACACACATATACACACACACAAACAGAAGAAGCCTCACACAATAGGAATAACCAAGTCTTAAAACTTTTTTTTCAATAGTAAAAAAGTTTCACGGAAAGTACGATCAGCAATGACAGTCAAGATTACACGAGTGTAAAGAAGATATAAAATACTGTGAACGGAAAACAAGGGAGAAGGAATATAAAATATAACGAAGTGCAGAGAAAAAGAGTAAGGGTCGGTAGATGATTATATATTATATGCATTTGATAGTATATATAGTTGTGGGCATGTACCTCATTAATTTGTTCACTGTATTTCTTCACTAATTCTTTCTACCTTTGTCTACCTATCAAAATAGGCTTAATAGATATGTGCTCATTCAGACCAGGGTATGTGGACGCATTCAGTTTAATTTGCCACCTTACCTCCTTTTCACCTAATTTGTTCTTGATATCCCCTCCCCTTAAATTCAATTTAATTACTTCTAAAATTCCAAAACTAAATTCCTTACAACCAGAATTATCCTTTAGATGTTTCCATAATGCGTTGTTATAATCCCTATTTCTAATACTATAAGTATGGTCGTATATCCTATTCCTTAGACATCGGGTAGTCATACCCACATAAAAACATGGGCAGCTTTTACAGGTGGCCAAATAGACTAAATTAGATGTCCTACAATTCCCCTTTTGATATTTAATTCTGGTACTGTTATAATTGGATAGCACTATCTCCTCAGTTTCAACAATGAACTTGCATTGTTTGCAATTACCACACCTAGTGGTGCCCCCCCGCCTACCTTTCTCCACATCATTCACAACCTTCTTTTCTAAAAGAGCCTTCATATTATTCCCTTTCCTTGTAACAAACAATGGCCCATTCCCCACAATTTTGAACATCCTATCATCTACCCTTAGTGTGTTCCAATTATTACGAATGATTTTCATAACATCTCCGCAAAAGCTATTATATTGCAGTACACATGCCATTCCATAATTGTTTGTATTTCCATCATCTATACTACCGTCTTCCCCCGTTGGTTTTTCCAATCCCACTCCCAAAAGTGGTTTGTATAGTTTACCCCATTGGTCACTGACATATCCTATGACTTCATTTATCATATTAGTCGGGTAACCCCTTTCTTTAAAAAATTCACCTATTTTGTCCAATTCAATGTCCACATCTTCCCTTTCAGAGGTCAGGAGATAGTGCTATCCAATTATAACAGTACCAGAATTAAATATCAAAAGGGGAATTGTAGGACATCTAATTTAGTCTATTTGGCCACCTGTAAAAGCTGCCCATGTTTATATGTGGGTATGACTACCCGATGTCTAAGGAATAGGATATACGACCATACTTATAGTATTAGAAATAGGGATTATAACAACGCATTATGGAAACATCTAAAGGATAATTCTGGTTGTAAGGAATTTAGTTTTGGAATTTTAGAAGTAATTAAATTGAATTTAAGGGGAGGGGATATCAAGAACAAATTAGGTGAAAAGGAGGTAAGGTGGCAAATTAAACTGAATGCGTCCACATACCCTGGTCTGAATGAGCACATATCTATTAAGCCTATTTTGATAGGTAGACAAAGGTAGAAAGAATTAGTGAAGAAATACAGTGAACAAATTAATGAGGTACATGCCCACAACTATATATACTATCAAATGCACATAAAGTTCTGTTAGAATGTAGGTTACAGGATTATTGGAATGGTTCAATAATAAATTTTATAAGTAGGTTATGTAAATATGTATGTTTTTCATGTTGCAAGGTTGTTCATGTTATCTGATTATTTAAAATTGTTTGAATACTGTAGGTAAAAGTAATGGCACTAGCACTTTAATAGTTTGAATGAATGTCATGTGATGTATGATTTTGGTATAAATGAGGTAAAGTTTGAATGGGAGGTAGTTCTGATGAAGTCATTGGATGAAAGCGCTTAACTGGACTTTTTATGCTTGTAAATTAAAAGTTTTTTACTCATCATTCTAGTGCTGGTGTGCTTTGCGGGTCCATAAGGAACAGTCAGTACTTTTCTCTGTGGTTATTGGTTGGTCGCTGTTCCAGTTTTCTGTTTATCTATATATTATATTACAGAAAGGATGCCAATAAAAAGTAGAAGCAATGTTCAAAATACAAAAATTGTCACTGGGTAACTGGGAGAGAAGCATTATGGGTAAGGGTTAAGCGCAAGAGTTTTTGGTGATCACGAGCTGTACTAATGGCAGAGTCGTTTCAAGTGCTCAGAACTGGACCCATATGTCAAGGATAAAATGAAAATCATCAGATGTTATTTTTAACAAAACTTAGTATAATAAACCTGAAATAGTAAAAAAAAAAAAAAAATCTGTACGAAAACTACAAAAAAGTTACCAAGAGTTTTTGAAAATAACTGCATCATACAATGAATAAGAATCAATAAATATAAAACCATTTCCTTATAAAAACAGAAAATGCAATTAAAAACAGATTAAAACAAACACTTTAGAAAGCAAAGTGATGCATAAATCTGCACTGAACGACACTAATCATGTTCGGGAATTTAGTAAGCCAAGCATCCCAAATGTATTCCACAAGTCTGCGCAACTTGGAGGCTATTTTAAGGCATGCGTGTAAACTAAGATTTATAGGCTACCCCTGTCCATTAGACACATAGGTGCTAGACCCAGGGTATATTTCTGATTTCCATCCCCTGATCCATGTTTTGTTTGAATACGGCTGCTAGGGAAGAGCTCTACTTTACACGGATGGGAAGCCTGCTCCTCAGTAGGAAAATTCTCTGAAACAAATACCAGTCCCTCGAACATGTCCTGTTTATGTTGCAAGCAAAGTTTAAATCCCTAGATAGAGCAAATCTGATATTAGTTTTGCAGATATGCAAACGATATGTCAGAGTGACATTCAAGGATGCCTTGTACAGCAGGCATAGGTCACCTCTCAAGTCTGTAGAAAAAACACATACAGAAAGGGATTGGACTCAATCTGCATAGGACATGCCATTTATGCTCTGTATTCTTTTTGTAAGGAACCTCAGTGAATGTATTGTCCGTCAGGTACATACCAGAGGGGGCACTGTACTCAACGATGGGCCTGATGAGGGCCAAATTAACTTCATTGTACCTAGATGCTATGCCCTTCCTTACAAGCTGTGCAATACAGAATGATTTCCTTACTATTTTTGTTGGTCAAAAGCACAGGTACTAACAGATGTACCCAAATTCCTGACTACTAGTTCTACTCTCAGGGGTGCGTTATCGATGAGGTCATTTCCTAGGATGTCTGACCTCCCAAAGGCTACTATTATACACTTCTTGGCTGGCAAACCACTCCAACTGTGAGTAAAAATAGCATTCCCAAACATGAACTACCCAGGCCTTTTGCTGTAACCAATTGCACATTATACAGTGCATTTGTGGGTACTGTGGAGATTATCAAAAACCCTTGGGAAACATCTTGGCCCCCATAAACAAAACACACAGGATCTCGAAGATTATGTTAAGCATGGTCTGACATGTTGGTAAAGGGCAGGAGTCAACATGATATATACAGTGAAAAGAGCCCTACCACGACCAGGATGGAACCTTGAGAATCCTTTAAATATCCAAGTGGAACAGGAATATGCAGTCATGACCTGCTTTGGTCTTTTTCTACAAGCAGTCCTTGAACCACAGGAAACAACAAGCAGCAAGGTCCAAGGACTGAACGTCGGAAAGTAGATGACCACAGCTGACCACAAAGACTTTGTCAAACGTGGGGCGCATGGGTCTATTTTTCAAGTGGATAGCTGACAAAAAAGGGCAACTCTCAGGTCATGCTAATGCTATAACACTTCTAGAAACTATAGTTCCTCATAGACATAATACTAAGGGGATGTCAAGTGAACAGACACTTCAAATTTAGCACTGACAAGTAACAAAATGGGAGGGGGGGGGTAACCACAGGCACACTTCAGGTTAATGCCTTTGAGACAGGAAAAAAGGCAGAAGCATTTTAAAGTGCCAAACATGAAACTTCCACTTCTATAAACAGGTAAGATAAGGGTGGTCTTCTCTAGAGGGAATTAATTTCTCAAATGACAAATCAGACTGGGAAGCTAAGTTCAACTTTCAAATCCTCAGTAGAGTATCTCTGTACAAAAGATAAAATGATCCAACAACTACTGATCTTGTAGTAACATGAAAGGTTATTGACCCAACTGAAAATAAGCATGCCAGCAAGAGTTAACACATTTAGCTTAAAAAAAAAAAAAAAAAAAAAAACAGTTCTACTTGCATATCACAGAATGATCTGAAAAAAACTAATCCAGGAATTAACTCTCACTTTCTCACAACAGCTGAGGCACACAAAGATTGTGCTACATTTTTCAGCACAGAATGTGAAGACAAACCTTTTAACAAGTTCAACTCCATTAAATCAGGAAGTGTGTGTGTGGAAATTCCTAAAATTAGTCACTTGCACACTAAACCCTAAAGCAGAAACACACAGCTGTCTGGTGCCCTGTGATGCCAGAATATTCCAACCCCTGTTTTAGAGTCTGCTGCCCATTATTGTCTCAAGCACCATGGGTTGCATAACGTAGGGCCTTATATACACCAAAAGACTACCCTCTCTCCACATCCATGCAAAAGCTGTAACAAGACATATATGGGCCACATCTTTCAAAATAAAACGAGCTACAAGTGCATGTGTTTTAGCAGCAACAGAAAGCCTTATGGCCAAAAGATCAAAAAACATTTTGTACTGGAAACTGTGAGAGTTAATTATGTAGAATAATGTCCTGAAGGCATGAAGTTTTAAGGAAAGACAGGAATGGAGCAATTTTAATACAATGTTGGGAGTGAAAAACAAAACATATACATTACAAGAAAAAATGTTAGTATGGCTAGTTTTCACTTCTTTTAATGTATACTGTCACTATTTAATATAAAAGTTAATAAAATTGTAACTAAATGTTAAAAAAATGAACAGTAATAATAAAGACACACTACCTCAATACCAATGCAGCTGCAGTAGGTTATTCTAGGGTCAGAAGGCCAAAGTGACTTATACAGTACAAGTTGCATTTGCCTAGTCTATTGCAGGGGCAGGCAGTTGTGTTCTATGCGAAAATGCTTGTTTAGTAAATGAGAAACATTTGCGACAAACATCGCCACCTCTAGTTTAAGAAACTTCAGTTACCCAGCACCACCAAAATGCAAAATCTATACTAGCTAACTATTCCTGCAAAGCAGGGACAGCATACCTATGCCCAAAAATAACATTTTGCCCTTATACCCAAATACAAACTGTGAAGTGGTTAACTCTTTCTGCTCCGAGAACATTAAATTTCAGTCCTTAAAATGCAGACCCTTCTACTTGCCTAAAGAGTTCAATGAAGTACGCATTATGGCAGTCTACATTCCACACAATGCAAACACTAATGAATCACTTTCTACTTCCTATCAGTGAAATTCAAGGAAACAGCTGACAAAAGAATTATCCACACAACTAAAGCTGACAAAAGAATTATCCACACAACTAAAGCTGAAACCAAATTGGTTGTAGATGTATAGTATACACTGAATGAAGGCCAATGCACAAAGTGCACATAAAATACTTCTTTAATAGACCATAAGCAGCACAAACTCGTTCACATTAAGCACTTTCATCCACACTAGGGTGGACTTCATCAGAATAACTAACGATGTTCATTAACCTATTTTTAAAAACTTTTTGGCGTCAAAAGTCGCTCAACAAACAAAGTTTAAAGTGACATTGTGCCCATTTTAAACCATTTTGACCATTCATATAAACCACTGTACTAATGCTCATCCCCTATCCATCAATAAATTAGAATTCTATAAAAAATTTATTAATAAATGATTAAAATGTATGAATGATAATGAACATATACTACATATCAAATGTAAAATATAAAAATGTAAAATATAAAAATGTAAAAATATATAATGATTATATAAGACTATGTAAAAATTGAAAGGCTGATTATTGGTCAATACATGGCCTCTCAACTACGATATAAACATATATATAAAACAATCATGGCTGACCGTATTTACACTACACAACATCCTTTAGGAGTGCCTAACCTACTTGGTATCACCTATATAAGCTCACACATTTGTGGAAATACATACATATAAATAAATACATACCCAAAGACAAAATGTATATACCAACACAGATATATATACCAATTGTAAATGTGTACATGGTGGGGTGAATCCTAACTAAACTAGCATAATTGCAAAATAGGTTTTATGGTGATGTACTCATTAAGTCCTGGTTCTCTAGCGGCATCAGTTAATATTTGCCACGTAATTTCTTTCCTACTCAAGAGAGCCTTTATATTCCCACCAAGTGGATCTATTGTAACCTGGTCAGTTATCGCAAATTTAAATGTATGTATATCACCATATTTTGCTATATGCCTATATAATGCATTGTTCATGTCCTTAGTTCTGATATTATAAAACATGATCATAAATTCTCTTTTTAAATTGACGTTCTGTCTTACCTATATAGTATCTCATACATGACATGCATTTTGCCAAGTATATCACATTTCTACTATTGCAATTACCTTGCCCAAAATTAATATTAGCCCTAGTAACATTATAAAGTCACCGCCACCATGTCCAAAATTGCATGGCACTGCCTACAAGAACCACATTTACTAGCATGTTTACTCTGGTCATTTTTAACTCTTACCATAGGTCCAGACTCTTTATGTTGGCTCCCATTTTGTGAACAAATATTGGTGCATCACCTAATAATGTCTTTATTTCATCATCCACCACAATAAGATTCCAGTGCTTTCTTACTACATTCTTTATATAAATTGACATATGGGGAGTATTCCAGTACGAATGCTTTATTAAATTGTTTAACAGTACTTTTCTCCACTATTCCCAAATTCTTATCCATTTCTTTACCTAATAAAGGGGGATTATTTCTTTCCCCATTCACCACCACATAATTGCCAACATCATTCAACAAATGAATGGGGTAACCCCTAGACTTGTACATAGTTTCAATATAATTAATTTCATCTAACATATCTTCATAGTTAGATGTCATATGGGCAGCTCTAATACATTGTCCTTTATATATGTTCTTCATCATGTTCCTACAGTGATTGCTAGTGTATTCTAAGTAACTATTAGAAAAAGTACTTTTTCTAAATATTTTGGACTGAAAACCATGACTAGAGTTCAAAATGTATGTATCCAAATAAGATACACCTATTGGACTACATGTATAGGTAAACTTTAAAAACTTACTTGAACTGTTTAAAAATTCTATAACTGGCCGAATACTCTCCTTAGTTCCATCCCAAATGTCATCCAAGAATCTGGAATAATAAATCACATGTTCATAACTACTACTAAATAGCTTGGTGGTTTCCCATTCCAACATAACCAGATTAGCAAAAATGGGGGCACAAGCCACCCACCCTTTGCTACTACCCTGGTTTGTCTGAAATTCTCACCTTCAAAGTGTATATAGTTATATTCTAATACCATAGACATCAATTCCATAACAAGATTTATGTTGTCACAATCCAAATTAGAAAACTTTCTTAAACTATTGCAAAACTCCTCTAAACCCTGTTTGGGTATACAAGAAAATAAATCTACGACATCTATGGCAATAAAAATAGCATTTTCTTTCCATAAATAAGTAGTTAATTTTGCCAAAAATGACCACGAGTCTTTAACTAGATGTGGAATATTGCTATATATAGGTTTCAACCATCTATCTATAACCACACCTAATGGATGTATTTTAGAATGTCTACATAACTACAGACCAGTGGCTTGAACCTTGACAGTGATGAAATGCTTTCAGAGTCTGGTTAAAGATCACATAGCTTCAAGCATACTAGTGACTCTGGACACATTGAGTTAGCATACAGGACAAACCGTAATACAGCAGATGCCATCTCCCTAGCGGTACACGAAACTCTGACCCACTTGGAAGGCAAGAACTACTATGCAAGACTACTATACATATTCAGTTGTGCCTTCAATATTGTCATCCCTCAGAATCTGCTAATGAAACTACTACAGTCAGGCATCAACTCCCATTTATGTAACTGGATTCTAAGCTTGCTCAAGGAAAGGCCTCAAAGGGTTTGTGAAGATATTCAATGATCCTTCGTATCCTGCAAACGGTTATGTTCTCCAGCCTCTCCTCAGGTAGGCGATACAGATGTATGCACTGTAGGACTTCTAGACAACAGTTTCTTTCCTCTCTCCAGACTACTGAGCTCTTGTGAAAGACGAGCTAGGAGGCTGTCAATGCATTCGTCCCCTCCTACCACGTAGTTAATTCTATTTATCTGACTGCACAGGTCCTTACATATCCAGATGGTGTTGCACTCATAGCCGGCCTTAGCCATAGGCTGGCTAGGGCGCTGCTGTAGCAGGGGCACTTTTCCAGTACTTATTTGGTGTAGGTAGACTAGAATGGGGGCAGCAGATAGTGTGGTAGAGGGTACCATGGAGCCCTTTTGCCTGGAGCACCAGTTGACCCAAGACCACTTCTGGTTCACTATAAATATTAAGCTTTTCCATGTGCAATAACTAACTGATGTGTATATTTAACGTTGGTTCACATCTTACCTTACTGTAAGACTCTATGAAGTGCAATATAAATCACACTGTGCAATATTCATGCTGACCATTCCATATGCTGCTTAGTTCTTATGTTATAGTAATGTCATACACGTTACTCAATTCTGTTTATATGTAAAGTGTGCTTGGTCATTATTTTATTCTATTTTTACTTTTATGATGTTATTTTATGCTTTTTCTCGGTCAGTTATGTTTTTGCACTACGAACGAAACATCACAATTTCGTTCAACTACACTGTGGTGTAGTTCTGAGTGACAAAGTTTTCTTTGACTGACTAATGCACATTTGCCCACATCTGCGTTTGCCTTTTCTTCTCCTTTATTAATGCACATCTGGCCAAGTTCATTTTGATTTGAAGATTTTATCACACAGACTGTGAATTTGCAATGAGCATAAAATCACTCATTTGTACTACCAAAAAAACAAATTTCTGTGGTCACAGTTTAATTTTTATTTTCATAGTTAGTGACTTCATGCACAACTTAAAACACTGCTTATAAAATCATGAAAAAAATCAAACAAATGCAGCCAAAGTAACTTTGGCAAACAAAATAATTTCTCAAGTTTAAATATGTCCTGCAAAAGGAAATGCCAACAACATGCCACTTTTACAGTTCTTGACCCGTTAAGTAACTGCTGAAGCAAGTTTCTCCAAACTTTGAACCTAGGATTCTTCTAGAGCTTTACACCTTATATTTCTCATTTACTAACCAAAATACATCCTGGCAAACCAAACTAAAAAAAAGAGTCAACAGTACCATCTTTTTCTACCTCTATAGCGAGTACGCTACAACATCAGTTTGATCTTCTGATCTTTGAATAACCTACTGCTACCCGGTGTTCAGATAACGGGGAGAAACTGGAAACTTCAGCCAAAGCCGAATTACTTTTGAAGTGTAGCACACAAACAATAATCATTTTATTACAATTACTGGATGCATCTCTAAAGTCCTACGCAAAAGCAACAGATTCACATATTCCCTTCCACACGGCCCCTACAATGTCATATGGCAGCTGCACATGTGCATGCAACAGAACACCTGCAATCCCCCTTACTGTTTGGTCACAAAAAGATGGAGTGTACTGGTACACTCTCTCTCTCACTTCCTCTCTATGGGAGAGGGAGCACCTCTGCCCAGCAATAATCCTGGCTCACTTACAAGCGTAGGTTCCTGTT
Organism: Protopterus annectens; assembly: GCF_019279795.1. Lineage (NCBI taxonomy): Eukaryota > Metazoa > Chordata > Ceratodontiformes > Protopteridae > Protopterus > Protopterus annectens. Next base: position 425,479,926 of record NC_056737.1, read on the forward strand.
TTGCAAAGGAAAAGACTTGACAATATTACAAAATACCTGCCCTTAATCTCTTTTTCAGTAGTGCCACTGACTCAACAGGTAGCACACTTGCCTCTCAGAAGGCTGCGAGTTCTATTCCTACACCAGCTACTTGGATTCATTTTCAATACTGACACTGTAGAATAAGGGGAAGCAGATGCTAGACTCTGTGTGACCTGTCCTTTAGATTAAACATTAAACAGAGGTACCATCTGACTTGATCCAGTGATACTTTCCCTCATCTGTTTGAGCTAACCAGAAAAACGAGATCAAAGGTTCAAAGCATAACATCACTAGACACACACAAACTAGTGAAACAGAATAGGGGAACTTGCTGTTCACTGGCCAAATGTCCCCTACTCAACAGTACTACAACCTCAACCCCCCCCCACCCTACCCCACTCCCCAAAAAAAAAAAAAAAAAAACAACACTGGCCTAGGGGGACTAATCTCATCAATAGAATAAATTAATTAATTTAAGTTATCAACCCGAGAGTGTTCTGTGTTGCTTATTTCCAGTTAGGTGTCAATCAAATCCACAAGTTGCAAAATATGCGACTTACTCACAGAGGCAATAGTTTACCAAGGATCTGGATGCAAACTGTGTGCTTCCCCATCATTCCAGAAGAGAAGCAAAAACCAAGTGACTTTATAAACTTGCAACTTTGTTAATATGTCCTTTCTCATCTTATACACTGAAACCATGCTTCTTTAGAAAAGCACTACAATAGTTACTACTACTGCCTCCACAAGGTTCTATGCTTGTACTGAGTGCTAATTACTGCACATCACGGTTTTTTTCTAGAATTTATTTGCTCATGTCCTAACCTGCCCCCTTTCTCACTTCCTTCCACTTTGTTTGGCATCAGTTACGTCAAACTGATCATACCCTTTAATTACCCAGCCCCCACCACAAATAACACTTAAGCTCAGTCGTTCATCCATATATCTTTATATAAAAGGTTGGGGGAATGAACATGTGTAACCTACCGCCTATGAAGGCGTTCTGTTTGTGTCACATCATCACCGCCATATTTGTTCTTTTTATTAACCCCAAGCACCGAGCATAAATTAATAAAACGGGCCGCCGAAGAGCCACTGTAACAAACATGATCCCACCAGATTCTCGTGCCCTAGTAACACGTCTGCAAGTCCCCATCCACTAACAATAAAGGGTAATTTCTATCCATGAAAAATATTTTGTTTTTAACGTCTCCAACACCACACAAATGAAATAATACAAATTTAACCTCCCTGCTAGTCTCAATTAAAAAAGAAAGAGCTCCTCACAAAGGACTGAGACCGGAAATAAAAAAAAATACACAGTAAGTGCGACTAGTGAAGACATGGATGTCCTGAAAAATACAAGAGAGAGTGAAAACAATGTGCAAAAGAATATTTTCTAACTGCAAGACAAGGGGCCCCAACTTCAGAGGTGATTTGTTAAAGCACCAACCGATCGGTTTGTCAGTTCCGTGTGCATCCCCCAACTCGTGCAAGTATAATGCTGCCGAAAATGCACGGCAACCACAACTCGCTCATATAACCAAAAGGGACACAGGACCTAAACAACCCCAACATTGGGACAGTTACACAATTTCAGGTCTCCCTCCGTTAATTTCTATTGGCGGTCAAGGTGGGGGGTAAAAAAATTGGGAACGTACTTCTTTTTTAAAATAGCGCCAATTCAAATAAATGTACTTCCACAACTTTAACAGCCCCCCTCCCACCCCGTTGCTAGGAAGCGTG
>NC_056737.1:425786692-425869192 GCF_019279795.1 Protopterus annectens
GCTATGCTTACACCACCTCCCATTGTTAATTGTCACAGTTGTGGACACAGTCACAAACAAGAAAAGTGCTTAGCCTATGGTCAAAAGTGTCACAAATGCAAAAAGTGGAATCACTTCAAAAAGTTCTGCAAATTAGGTACTTCATAGGTTAGTACTAAGCTAACTGCTCCCTTGTGAGACTCAAACCCTGCATGTTGTGTTTGTAAGGCAAACACCTTAACAATTAGGCCACCCTCCCAAATCGACACAGACTCATAATAAATTTTATCCAGTGAAGACAGTGGATCAAATTGAGAGTTTAGCAGACCCTAACGACAGTGATGAACCCTTTTATGTTGATGGTGTTTCTGTGGTCGGCGATACAGTCAACACAGTGCATTCCTACTTGTGAACAAAGAATGAAATATTTTGCATTGTATAAATGAATGGGAAACCAGTAGAGCTTAAAGTAGACACCGGATCCAAATGTAATGTCATGTCAGCAAAAGCTTATACAAAAGTAAAAGCTGGAGAGAACCTTGACTCATCAAGGAGTACAAAACTAGTTAGTTATGGTGGCAAAGAAATTCAGACAGATTTGCAGCCCACAAGAAAAGCTCAGATGACATTCGGATATGCATTGATCCTAGAGAATTAAATAAAGCCCTTAAATGTCCTCATCATCTGATGAGCACAGTAGAGGAGGTAGCAGCACTAATGCCAAATTCAATTGTTTTCTCAGTTTTAGATGCCAAGAACTCCTTTTGGCAAATCTTGCTAGATTACAGATCTTCTTTATTAACAACATTCGGTACACCATTTGGGAGATTCAGGAGAATGGCAGTTGTCAGTATAGTGGGTGGAGTGGAAGGAGAGGTGATAAAGATAGATACACCATTTGGGAGATTCAGGTTTTTGAGGATGCCATTTTGGATCAGTTCCGACAGTGAGGTATTCCAGCATACCATGGAACAGATATTTACTGGTTATCCTTGTGCCATTATAGTGGATGACATTATCATTGGAGGCAATGGAGAAAAGCAACATAACAGGAATCTCAGGAAAGTTTTAGACCATGTACATGAGGTCAACCTCAAGCTAAATCCTTTAAAATGTAAATTTAAACTGAAAGAAGTCACCTGTGTTGGTCACCTTTCACAAGTTCAGGGCTACAGCCAGATCTGTCAAAGATAACAGCAATTAATGAAATGCCAGTCCCAGAGAATGTTGCATCTTTACAGCATTTCCTGGGTACGATTAATTATTTAGGAAAATTCATCCCAAGCCTTAGTGAGCTTTCTGCACCATTGTGTGAGCTGATACGTAAGGATATAAAATGGTCTTGGTTTGAACAGCACCAAGAGGCATTTGATGCTTTAAAAAATAGAATTGCCAGTCCACTCACACTGAGATTCTACGATGTTCATAAGTCTGTGGCACTCACCTGTAACACCTCTCAGTATGGACTTGGTGCAGTATGTCTTCAGGAGGGCATTCCAGTTGCATATGCATCCTGTACCCTAACTCAAACAGAGATGCACTATGCACAGATAGAAAAAAAGAATTTCTTGCTGTTGTGTTTGCATGCTCCAAATTCAGTGATTATATATATGGAAGGCCAATCCAGATTGAAACAGATCACCAGCCACTAGTAATGATACATACAGCCCCAACAAGATTGCAACTTATGATGTTAAAGCTACAAAAAAGCTACAAAAATACAGCTTTAGGATTGTCTACTACAAAGGTAAGAACATGTATCTTGCTGATGCCTTGTCACATGCACCCAGAAAGATGACAGAACAACATGAAAATGATACGGCTGATTTTAAAGTCATGGAAGTCAAGCGCATTTCATCATCACAGCTTGATGAATTAAGAAACCACAATGCTATAGACACAATTCTTCAAAAACTGAGTAATATTATCAACCAAGGCTGGCCAACATGTCAAACAAGTCTGTCACTTGAAATTCAGCAGTATTTCTCATTCAGGGATGAGCTCATGGTGGAAGATGGCATCATTATGAAAGTCCCAAAAGTAGTAGTTCCTAAATCATTGCCAAAGGACTATATAAAAATTCTGCACAGAGGCCACCCAGGCACAGAATCAACTAAAAGTAGTGCAAGAGGTAGTGTGTTCTGGCCCTCAGTATCTAAAGATATTGAAAGAGATATATATTCCTGTTCAGTATGCAACAGTAACAAATCCTGAGAAACACCTCTAGTTACTTTTTTTTTGCTTTCTTAGGTAACACATGATATTTTTAAGTATATGGGTTCTACCTTTTAGCTTTTTTCAAATCCATCTTAACATGTATAGGTTTACATTTATATCTATTAGTTTGTCAAAAATACCAGAATTGGGGATGGTGTCAAAGACTATGATGAGGTGTAAACTGGCTGTGTGGACTGAATGAATACCATCCACAGCCTTTGTGACCCCCCCCCAAAAAAAATACTAGAATATGCTGACATAATCTTCCCTTTATAGGTTCATAGGTTCATAGGTAGGTACTAGGCTATCGACCCAAGGGCCTACGTAAGCCTAGCCAACAAGGTTCCCTGGCTTATGCCACCCAAGAAAGTTATTTTCCTGTGCCACTGTCAAGCAGAGACACAGAAGTGATCCCCGGGGTGTATTTCCTATTTTCCATCCACTCATCAAGATTTTTCTTGAAGAGTGCTAATGAAGAACTTTGCTTGACATAGATAGGTAGCCTGTTCCAGAGTATGGGAAGTCTCTGGGACAGGAATCTATCCCTCCAGCATGTCCTGTTTATTGTGGTGACAAGGTTTAGGTCCCTAAAGTGTGTAGCTTGGAGGGATTGGGATTTCTTTAGGTGTAGCATGTCCAACAGGTCTGGGTTTGACATAGCTTTATATGTTAGGCAGAGATCACCTCGGAGTAGGCGATATGCTACGGAGTAAAGCTGGAGTTTTTTGAAGCTGTCAGTGTAGGGCATTTGTTTGAGGCCAGTAATCCTCTTTGTGAGGTACTTCTGTGGCCTTTCTGGCTGCTGCAGATGTCTTGTGAGGTACATTCCAAAAGGGGCATTGTACTCTATAATGGGTCTAATGAGTGACGAGTAGAGCGGAACAATGACCTCTTTTTTCCTGGATGAGAACCCTTTTATGATGAGGTGTGCCACGTACAACGACTTCCTGACTACTGTGGCAATGTGACTATCAAAGGAGCGACTACTGTCCACCTGGGTCCCAAGGTCTGTTATCACACATTCGGTGTTAAGTAGATTGCTGCCTATGTGGTAGTTCATGGGTACAGAGTTTTTATCAAAGGGGATGACACTGCACTTTTTGGTATTGAGGTTGAGGCCATGGCTCTGACACAAGGCATCTGTCTCAGTGAGGCCCTTCTGTAGGATGTCTACATCATTTTGAGACTTGACTATGGCTCCTAGTTTGCAGTCATCTGCAAACTTCATTAGCCAGATGCCTTCTGTGTTAGTCTGTACTTCAGAGAAGTAGATACCAAACAGGAGAGGTCCCGGGACGGAACCCTGTGGTACTCTACTTGTCACTGGTTTGAGGTCAGATTTGGAGTCTGCAATTTTTACAGTGTGAGTTCTGTCAGTGAGCCAGTTGGCAACCCATATTGTGACATAGGGATTTATACCTAGTTTAGTGAGTTTAGCTATAATTCCAGAATGGGGGATGGTGTCGAAAGCCTTGGCGAGGTCAAGATAGGCTGTGTGAACCACTGTACCCTCATCTATGGCTTTGGTGACTGCCTCAAAGAAGTCGATCAGGTTCAAGAGGCATGATCTGCCTTTCACAAACCTGAACTGGGTGGGATCCAGAGTTTGGCGGTTACCAATGTCTTTGTTTATGAGTTCCATGATGATATGTTCCATGGCCTTGCAGACCAGGCTCGTCAGGCTAATAGGTCGATAGTTCCCGGGATCAGTGGTGGCTCCACCTTTGTGAAGTGGGATAACTGTTGCTGTGCACCATTCAGTGGGCACAAAGCCTGATGCAAGGCTATTATTGAACATGGTGCTTAAGTGGGGAGCCAGTTCGTTCTGAAGTTCGTGTAAAATGCAGCCTGGGATGTTGTCCAGTCCCATGGATGCTGTGTTTTCGGCTTTAGAGAGTGCAGCTTTTACCTACGTAGTTGTGATTACAAGGACTCTGCATTCTTCCTGTATAGATATGGGCCCTTTAGGGGGTGAGAGGGGGGTAAGGTTAGCACTGAACCTATCTGCCAGGATGTTGGCAATATCAGTTGGTTCTGTAATTTTCTTGCCTTTGTGCTGTAACTCAGAGCAGATCTGGGTGTTGCCATCGAGATTCTTGACATAGCTATAGAATGCTTTGTGGGTGTCCTTGGAATTAGTGGCAGTTTTGTTTTCATAGCTAGCTTTGGAGGATCTTATAAGGGATCTCAGCTTCTTACTGAAGCTGACCATGGAGCTCCTCCACTCATGGGATTTTACTCTCTTTTGCAACAGTTTCTTCCTTCTGTTGTACTGTTTGTTTATGCCAGGGGACCACTAGATTGGCTTCCTTTTTTTGGAGAATAGCATCTTGGTTCTGTTTGGGATAGCATGATCCATGCACATGTGTAAGTGCTTATTGAGTGCAGTTGTGTAGGATTCAGCAGTTGTAACTGTATTGTCCATCTGCATGGGTGTCATGAAGTTCACCACTTCTGTCTAAAGAAGCATGAAGTTGGCTTTGGAGAAATTTTTTACTGTGGTTTCCTTAATGGGGGTGGGGGCAGGATGTGGATATCAAGGGTGATTAGCTTATGGTCAGATCGGACCAACGAGGAGTTGACTTCAGGTGTGGAATACCAGTCACTCATGTTGGTAATGACTAGGTCTAGGATATTATTGCCCCTGGTGGGGGTGTGGATAAGTTGATCCAGGGCATTGGAGTTTATGAATTCCAGAAAGCGTTAAGCTAAGGAGTTGGTACACGAGTAGTTTTCCCAGTTAATGGTGGGGTAGTTGAAGTCGCTCATTATTAGGGTGTTTGGTTGAACCCTAATATTTTCCAGTACATCAAGAAAAGAGGAGTGGAATCCTGGGGCATGGTGGGGGATCTGTAGCAAGCTACAATCTGGATTGCAGTTTTGCCCAGAGTTAGTTGCACTTGGATAACCTCAGATGCATTATGCTGAGCAACTACCCTGGAGGTGTGGATATCCTTAATGAATATGGACACACTTCCACCTTTGGTGTTTCGGTCCAGCTTACATGGTCGAAAAAGTGTGGTATGAGTTATAGCCTGGTAGTGCAGGGGTGCTCTCTGGAGTCTTGAACCAGGTCTCAGTCACTGCACAGATATCGATGTACTCCATTTTAAGGAGTGCCTTGAGTGAGTGCATTTACAAAAACCAAACTGCATGGGGTCTACATATTTCAGATTTTTGATGCTGCAGTGTACCCAATGAAACCCCCCAACTTATATGCAGACACACACACACACACACACACACACACACACACACACACACACACACACACACACACACACACACACACACACACACACATGTCCACATAAATATAAACACAAACTGCCAGCCCCATTGGTGTAGGGGATAAAATCCTGTGACCCAGGTGATCTGGGTTCAATTAGTGGTTCAGCTTCTGCTGTAGTTTGTGTGGAGACAAGAGATGTGTAGTCTGGGTCACTTGATGCTATAATCTCTTGGTGAATAAGGTACGGTGAATGCAAACTGTGACCCAGGGCTTGTCTCTAGTTCACCAATTTGTATTGCTGTAGCTTTTATCACAGGTACGTAGGAACATTCATTCATACAGATAATGCATAATGGTCCTTGCCGTGACGTAGGACATAAGTCCTCCACCCAGGAAGGCTCCTGTAGTTAAATCTTACTCGTTCATAGGTGTGTACTAGGCTAATGGCTCTGGGGCCTTTACAAGCCTAGCCATAGGATTACCCTGGAATCGTGCCACCAGACCTTAGTTCCCAGTGCATCTGTCGAGTAGAGCCACTGGAGTGATCCCCGGGGTGAATTTTCTATTTCCCATCCACTCATCAAGATTTCTCTTGAAGAGGGTCAGTGAGGTGCTCTGCTTGACATATATGGGAAGTCTATTCCATAGCATGGGCGGTCTCTAGGTTGTGAACCTGTCCCTCCGGTACATTATAGATTCATAGGTGTGTACTAGGCTAATGGCTCTGGGGCCTTTACAAGCCTAGCTATAGGATCATAACGAATGAATGCGCTTGCAGGAGTATGGAAGAACTCAGTGATGACTGACAGGTAATGAGAGTGAAAAAGAAAATAGAAAAAAATATATAATCTAGAGAGAGAGAGGGAGAGACATATAACTGTTGAGATATATATGTGTGTGTGTGTGTCTATATATATATATATATATATATATATATATATATATATATATATATATATATATATATATATATACAATTTTATATTTGGTTACCGGGAAAGTCCGACAGAAGAGAAGTTCTTTTTCAGCTGAGGCCTGGGGAGAAAAGCTCCACATTAATGCACAAAAATTATTACAATAAATGAAAGATACACAGAAAAACAGTCACAGAGCTAATATATACAATTTTCCAAGGGTTACAATAAGTGAAGAATACACAAATGTCGTACACATAAACTATTACATATAGATTTACAAGTAAGGGAAAGTATCATGATACAGGTAGTGTGACTGTTTAGTAATTAAAAAAAAAAACAAAAAAAATCTCCCCCACAATTTTAATATACAAGCACTGAGATCACACAACAGTGGAGAAAAGAGAAACTCTCTTTTCCCACTGAATGCCAACCTCGAAGCACTTTCAAACAAAGGTAAGTTGCCAAAAGCCATTCTATAAAAAGACATTTGACAAAAAGAAACGCACCATATATATATATATATATATATATATATATATATATATATATATATATATATATATCTATGATATCTCTATCTGTATATTTACATCTATCTATATGTGAGTCCCAGCCTAAAGTTAAATTCTGGCTGATTGACTTGAGTATTGTTGATCCAGGTTGATTGACATATGCAAATGGTCAACTGCTGTGTGAGATTGACAGACCTGAGGTAGGGTCTATGCCTTTTTCATAGGGACTGTGAGATCTTGGAGTAAGTATATATTATTAATAAAGAGTGCTAGAGGTGCATGTTGAGAATACAGGTGATACAGGGAGGCTTGCCTCTCAGCAAAAAAACACTTTTCTTTGCATGCTTCGAATATTAGCCTCGGAGCATGTGCTGTAGTGTGTTGGCATGTTTTTATCTAAGTAAGTAAACCGCATCAATATTTCCATGAATTGACTATTAGTAGGCATCCTTAGATCTCAAAGGATCATGGGTTTGCTCCTCTCTAAGACTGATTTGAGCAGCATCTTCTGTGGCTGTGCAATCCCATCCAGGAGCAGCAGTTCTTTCCACATTCTGAGCAACAGTAGGAAGATGTTGGTCTGGTTTCATGGGCAGGGATCTTTCTGAGGGCTCTCTTATCCTCTGCTCTCCTTGCCAAGGTGGCTTAATACATAGTGAGAGCTTCCTTCACTTCTCCTTTCAAGGCAATCTTGTCTGAAGTGAGAAAATACCAGGTGTTCTTGCTGATGGAGAGAGCACTGAGGTCATGCTTGCATATGTCCTTGTAGGACAGTTTGGGTTGCCCTTTATGCCTCTGTTCAGATTCCAGCACTCTAAAATTGAGGGCTTTGGTATTTAGCCATCCATCATGCATGAGACATGACTCAATCAGTGCATATGTCTCTTTTTCAGTAGGGTGAGCATGGAAGTGCTGCCTATCCTGTCAAGCACTGTGCTATTGGGGATATTGTCCTGCCATGAGATACCAAGTATACCCCTAAGGCAGCACATATGGAATACATTGAGCCGCTGCTCCTGTTTTGTGTGCAGAGTCCATGTTTCACTGGTATACATTAATGCTTCTCTGGATAACAAATACTTATTCAGTGCAACTGCTGCTGATTTGTTTAAGTCTCTTCAGGATAAGGGCAATTCCCTCCAGTTCAACTCTTTTGAGCGTGTACCTTTAACTCCTAGTGGGTGTGGCCTGAGCCTTTAAAAATGAAGTTATCACTTTACAATTCTAACAAATACTCATTGACAGAGGTCAAATATCAATATAATTGTATTTGCCATAATGTGTGCTTCAAGATAAAATATTCTGATACCTTGTATGTAGCATGGTCTTGGAATTATTAATGCAAATATGAACAAGCAATATTTGACGTCTAGAGGAGCAGTGGGAGGTAACTGCATATGCACCTGGAGGCGTCACTCGGATGTAATGAGTTAAACATGTTTTTGTTTCTCCTATGGCTAAATTTCAAAGAAGTTACCGTAATAGCCAGCCTTTATTTGTCGGCAGTCCCATTCTCTTCCTAAGGGTAAAAAAGGGGGAGTAAAGGGGATCTTCCTGCTAAAGCTACCCAGACTCCCATGACACAGAAATCTCCTTTTCCTGACAAACCAGGTGCTGCCTGACTATCCTGTTCTTCTCAGCCATATTCCTCTTTCTCTTTGTCTTTCTCTATCTCTTCCAGTTTGATTATTCAGGATTCCTGGGTTCTGTCCATTATCCACCCAGGGTATTATCTGGTCTGGAAATCTCTTCCCCCTTACATGGGCATTCCTCAGCCCTCCTCAGGAACAGTTGGCTTTCTTTTCAGGGGTGCTTCAGGATCTTCAGACTCCAGGAACTATTCAGGAAGTTCCAGTTTCTCAAAGGTGAAGAGGTTTTACTCCAGAATGTTTTTGGTTCCCAGGAAAGAGGGCACTTGGGGACCCTTTCTGGACCTGTCTTATTTAAACACCTTTCTGAAGGTTTCTTCCATTGGATGTTGTCCCTTCCAACTTTGTTCCCTCTGCTGCTTCCTCATGCTTTTCTAGTGTCCCTGGACATCAAGAATGCTTACATTCACATTTCTATTCATCCCCTTTTCAGCAAGTGTTGACATTTATCTGTTGCTTCCTGGCATTTTCAGTTCTCTGCTTTGCCCTTTGGCCTTTCTACTGCCCAGGGGTATTCACCAAATGCCTCGCTCCTGTGACTGCTTTTTGCAGGCTAAGGGGGATACAAGTCTTTCCCTACTTAGATGATTTCCTGCTTCAGGTATCCTCTCCAGAGATTCTAATGCAGCATCTTCCCTTTGCCATTTCCCCCCTGCAAAGCTTGGGGTTCACTATAAATTTCCAAAAGTCCTTTCTGACTCCTTCACAGGATCATGTACTTCTGGGGTGTAGGATACAGACTATCCCCATGCTGGCATCCCTGCCCCCCCCCATGGTCTTGACTCTCATTTCTTTCTTTCAGTCCCTTCTCCTTCTGGCCTTAATCACAGCAAGGGAGTTTCTGAGAGCTCTAGGTTTTATGGCCTTCACCATTCCTATGCTCCTTTTGCCAAACTTCACATGAGAAAAGTTTAGTGGCTTCTAAAATCAGTTTGGCTTCAGCCTTCTCATCCCCGGACTTCTTAGCTCCTCTTCTTCCATGTCTCAAGCTGGAATTTCAGTGGTGGATTCAGCAGTTAACTCTCAGTCCAGGGCTCCCTTTTCCACTCCCTCTTCCCTCTCAGGAGCTGTTCACAGACACTTTAGATGTGGAATGGGGAGTATCCTTTGGCTCTCTAAAGGTGCAGGGACTTTGGTCTCCTCAACAAAGGAAAGACCACATCAATGTCAAAGAGATGAGAGCTCTTCTGCTGGCTATTCGAGCATTTCATCCTCAATTCTCTCCATGGCCTCTAAGTGTGTTTACAGACAATAGCACAGTGATGTGGTATGCCAACAAGCAAGGGGGATAAAGGTCTTATCTCCTATGCTGTTTGGCATTTCTAGTGTAGGAACTAGCTATCCAGTATCATATGACACTTCAGCCAGTTTATATTCCTTCAGGTCAGAACACTGGAGGACTCTCTGAGCAGCTCCATAACTCAGTTTCATGAGTGGATGCTTCACAGGGATGTGTTTCTAGACATTGTCCGCCAGTGACAGTAGATCTTTTTGCCTCCCCTCTGAACAAACAACTTCCTATGTTTTTCTGCCAGAGTCCCAGGTCCTCTGGTCTGGAAGGTGGATGTCCTCTCTTTTTCCTGGAAGGGGATGTTTCTTTATGCCTACCCAAATCCTCTCATTCCAAAAGTCTTGTTCAAAATACAACAGGAAGTTCTCAGAATCTTGCTGGTGACTCCCTTTTGGCCCAGACAGCATTGGCTCCCTCTTCTTCTTCATTTAGCCAAGGGCAATCATTACAAGTTACCTCACAAGGTGGACCTACTCACACAAGACAAGGGATCTCTCATCCATCCTCACCTGTCCGCTTTTCAACTGACACTGTGGGTGACAGGATTTTGATTCCATACAGACACCTTTTTTCTGAGGATATGCTTAGGGTCCTGCAGGAGGCCAGGACATCCTACTTATCCAAATGGAACAGGTTTTCTCTTTGGTGTCTTTCTCGTAACCTGGATCCACTTTTTGTGGATGTTCCTGTGGTTCTGTTTTATCTGTATGAACTGTTCAATGGTGAGTTGGTTTATTCTTCTGTTAAGGCCCACTTATACACTATTTCTGCTTGTCTGCCTTTATCACCTTCTTAGGTTCTAGATTCGAGGCTAAACAGATTCTTAAATGTGTCCTTCATATTAGGCCTCCCAGGAAGCCTGTCCCTCCTCCCTGGATCTTAATTTTGTTTTAGAAAAATTGACCAAGGTTCCTTTTGAGCCTGCAGCTTCAGCTTCCTTACTGCATTGCTCCTGGAAGACTGTATTTCTGTTAGCCATTACTTCTGAGAGATGGATGTCTGAGCTTCAAGCCCTTATGGCTTGTCCTCCATTTTTAGTGTTCTATAAGGAGAGGGTGCCCCTTCATACTAATCCTGCTTTTATGCCCAAAGTGGTGAATGAGTTGTCTCTTGATCAGTCTATTTATTTTCCCACTTTTTCCCTTTCTCCACAATCTGCTAGTGAGAAGGTGCTGCACACTTTGGATGTGCATAGACAACTCACGTTTTATTTGGATAAGACTAAGACTTTTCGTAAATCTGATCAGCTCTTTGTTTCCTTTCATCCTAGACCCTGAGGACTGACTGTTTCCAAGCAAACTGTTTCTTCTTGGATTTCTAAAACCATTTTTTTTTGTTATGCCTTCCATGGCAAGAGCCTTTCTTGTTTTGTTAAGACTCATTCTACTAGGGCTGTGGCTCCTTCTGGTGCTTTTTTCAAGGGTTTGGATACTAACTCTGTTCTTGAGGCAGCTACCTGGACTACTGTGCATACGTTTACCAAGCACTATAAACTAGAGCTGGTGTTGCTAGGGCCATTCTTCATGGGTTCCTAGATATTCCTCCCTCTCTTTTTCCTGAGCTTCTGTACTCTCCCTACTGTAAACAATACTGCAACAGTGAAATGGAGGGACATAGTACAGTTGTGTAACATCTTACCATAATGGTAGAAGTCCTTCTGTTCACTTTTGCAGTACTCACTCCCTCACGCCTCTTCTTGTTTTTTTTTTCTCTTCTGGATGTACAGGTTACCTCTTTTTTTCCTTGGACTGACATTCCTATTGGGGCTCTAAGTTCTGAGGATGGTACATTTGGACGTCACCTATATGCCGTACACTATAAGCGGGGAGCATATGTTTGACATATGGCATACTTTAAAGCAACCTAAAGGCTTTGGTATACTGGTGGGATGTTGGGCCGCCCTTGGCAGGGGAACCTTATTGTAAAGAATTCTGCAACAGTGAAGGTTCATAGATAGGTTCATAGGTTCATAGGTTCATAGATTAGTACTAGGCTAACTGCCCTTGTGAGCCATTTTTAAGCCTAGCCAATTATCCCGTATGAGATTCAAACCCTGTACCTTGTGTTTACAAGGCAAACACCTTAACCATTATGCCACCCTCCTCCGAAGGGAAGGATATCTACTGTTATGGTAAGATCTTATACAACTGTACTTTCTTCTCCATGCACTTTTCTTGTAGTTGCCTAACAGAGAAAACATGTCTATAGTAGACTGTTTAGTTCTGAGTCCACATTGAGACTCTGGATAAACTCTGTTTGCAAGAGTGTGGAGCCTGTTCAGGATAACATGTGCAAACAGCTTCCCCATAGTACAAAAAATGGAGATGCCGTGATGTTGTTGCAGCCACTTTTGTCACCCTTATTCTTCTAGATCGTAACTATGGTAGCATCCCTCATATCTTACAGTACACTACCTTCTCTCCAGCAGTGGCAAAGTATTGCATGCAGCTCTGAGATTAGGGTACCATTTGCACATTGAAGGATTTCTGAGGGAATGTCATCTTTCCTGGGGCTTTTCTAGAAGAGAGTGCTTTTAAGTGCATTGTTGAGCTCCTCCAAGGTGGGCTTAGCATCAAATTCAGTCATAGCTGTCAGAGGCTCGATAGCATTCAGGGCACTCTCTGTAAATATGGTCTCCCTAGCATACAGCTATGAATATATATATATATATATATATATATATATATATATATATATATATATATATATATATATTCTGTCTCAGTTTCTCATAACCTCCTATGTGCAGGAAGGCCATCATATTTTTACATGCTAAATTGTTCTCCTTTCCTAAGTGAATTTTTGCCACAATATGTAACGCATGCAGTACGGATATTTGCATGTGCCAGTATTGTACTTTCATATGAGTTTGTACATCTCTGCAGTTTGGCCCATCATTCATATTAAGAGGAACTTCTTGACTGGCTCCCACCAACAGGCACTTCCTGAGTAGAGACATTACCTGTATACTTCCATTCCCTGCCCAGTGCCTCTGGTACCTGGTTCACTATATGAACCTAGGGCAATGGTGGTATAGTTACATTCTCATCATCTGTACCATCATTGTTGGCAAAAACATTAAATGCTGCTGAAACTGTAAGATCTCGCTGCAGTTGGCAAATTAAAATACAGTTTAAAATATTTCTCCTTATCAGTAGTTTTATTATAAAACATTAGCATAAATCTTTCTATAATCATACACTAAAATAAGCTGTGACATTTTCACAACTATTTTAATGGTTATTTCACAAGGTAACTGTAAAATCTAACAGTGCACTGCAATCAGTGCAACTAGCGTAGATTTAATTAGTGACAGTTATATTGTACTGATTCTGAGGAAGAAGCTGTATAACACGTTAAGAAAGTATGAAAATGTTAAAAATGCAAATGTTACAGAGCTTAATCGGCTAAATGAAATGCTGGCTTATAATAGATCTAGTTAATTATTTTTGTTTGCTTTGGAGTTTTTCGTAGTATTTTCTGATGCTGTTTTATGGATGTAAGCAGTGTAAATGTTGATGAGTGACATGGAATATGATGTTTGCCAAGTGATCCACAATGAACTGTCCTTTAATGGTAGGAAGAATGCATTTTGGCTTTGATGTAAAAAATGACTTTTGTCACATTTATAAGGTATTTTGTAGATTTGACTGTCCCACAAACATGAAATTTGACTGGCTACTATGTTTAGTTATAATAATAAAATACCACATTTGCTCATGCTGTTGTGACCAAAGTGATGTTTGAATAGGATCCACAAATGATCACATCACTTACCAAGTTAATAAAAACCTGTCAGTGTTATAAGGATTCACCTGCCATTTTTATTAGGTCTCATTTATATGAATATTTCTAGAATTTTCTTATTAACTATTCATGCTTAGTTTGTGACATTGGGGTAAGAATTTCAGCTCCTGTTTTACATATATGTATTCGAATAAGACTTCATGTTTTATCACATGTTCAGTTCATGAGATATTGGCTAATAGAAAATGTGATGAAAAACTCATTAAAAATGCAATTGAATGGAGACATTTTGGCTGCTCAGTGAAAGGAGACCGCTGGAATACATATGCATCTTGGTGCTCACATTTGTTTGTAGTTTTTCATGATCTGATTCAGTCTGGGAAGGTAGTAGTCCGGCAGCTCTGGGTAGTAAACACAGGTGGGGGTGTGGAGGGGTGGTGAGTCCTTATCGGGGTGATATGGTGGTAAGAGAGATGATTGTTCACTGCCTGTTTGTTGCAGGAAAAATGAGAAGAATGAGATAGATTCCTCTTATTCACAACTGGTAACAGTGCACTGGACATCTGCCAGGGCCATGTATGGGGAAGATATACCCTGCTGTACTTGGTACACACAGTGTTATTGTTGAGGAGAGGCGATGATTATATTGTTTGCGTGTGTGTGTGTGTGTGTGTGTGTGTGTGTGTGTGTGTGTGTGTGTGTGTGTGCATCCATGTGCCTGAGCCAGAAGGTTTTCTTCATGTCAAAACTGGATAGTGTACATTAATAGTATTCTTAAATGGGAGACTTGTCACTGAAGATATGGTAACTGTAATGTTAGGGAAGATAGTTATGAAGACAGACAGCCTCCTTTAACTATACTGAGAGAGAAAGTTGCCTTTATTTCAGAGAATAAGCATTGGTAGGATGGGTAACTACCAGTGCCTCATCATCAAGATTTGGCATTGGGGAATGGGATCTTCCATTGCCATCTCAGCATTATTTCTCTGTTGCATTGGGTTGAAAGTTGGCTGCCACAGTAGAGTATTGAAAGAGTTATTTAAAAAAATAAACCAGCATGTCTGTTTCAAGTAATGAGGATGTTTTTCTTTATATCAAATATTAACCAGCAATGGACTGCTCATCTATTTCTCGGTGAAGCTGTAACAATCACTGAGCCTTTGGAACCTTTGGAAATCAATAGCTTCTAAGAGCCAGGAGAGGTAACTGAAAATGCTCCATTAGGCCGTGCTCACTTAACTGCTACTAAAACATAACATAAATGAACAATTGTGTGACTTGCACATGTCTATAACCAAACATAAAACAATACTGATGATTGTAATTGTTGCTTTCTTTCCTTGTAAAAGTCTACCCTTTTTACATTGTATGAACACACCGTCTACTTCAAAACATGACAGATGTTTTATTCAACTGTATTTGAAAAATAAAAAAATTTTGAGAAAAAAACATGACAGATATCATTACCCCATTCTTGCAGAATAGCAGGACATCAAATTAAAATGCAGATACAAATTGGAATCGTTATTGGATTGCCACCCTGAAGAAGACAACATGGAAGACATTCTCTGTATCTGAACTGTGCCCCGCTTACATCAGGCCAACTTACTGGAGTCTTGTAAATTCTGTGCCACTTAAATGTACCTGAACCTTGATCTTTTGTTACCATAAATGTCTGTTAATTATAAAGACAATTTTAAACATTGTTGGTGAATTTGAAATCTTATCTCCACATAGGCAACACATCTTTTTAAAACTCACTTACAGACTCGCACAAGAAAAACAGACACTGGTGGATTCTTCTTTATGTGTATATGATTATATGAACATTGGATGACAATACAAATGAGTGACAAAAAAATGAGTGAATAGCAAAACATCCTTTCTCCAACTATCAGTAAATCCCAGCTGCATAACCCAATTCAAGCAATGTTTGAATAGAGTTACTGTTAGGGAAAGGGGTTAAGTTGGTAACCATTTGAAATGCAGGACTTGTTAGACTGAATATTAAGATATGGAAAATGAATGGCTGAAATGTGGATTTACATATACCAAGGCTGAGATGGCCAGTTCTCATAATATTCCCTTTTCTCCTAGGTATGGTGATTTTGGAATTGTTGTATACAAACGTTGGCATATGTGGTGGGTCTGTTTAACGTTTAAAGGAGAACAGCAATGTTCGAGATTCCCTTTCACAAAACAAACAAAATGGAGAACAGCAATGTTCGAGATTCCTTTTCACAAAACAAACAAAATAACTTAAAGAAGCAAACAGACAGAGGGCATTCACTGGACTAGAACTAATTCAATTTATTGTAAGCGCTTTCGAATGTAAAAATTTACAAACTTCCTCAGACAAACACAGTTGTTAACTGACTTAGTTTAAATAACCCTCCACATCAATGACATCATATCCTGTAAAACATTTAAAAATATATTGTCCATTAAATCACAATGTAATCACAAGAACATATTTCATTCTACATAAAGTTCATTTCACCTTTAACAAAACTTACATTAATTAACATATAAAAACATATACATATATACAAGTATATTAAAACATATAACAATATTAAAACTAGTACACAATTGGTCATTTAACGTCTATTTAAGGCCTTAAGCTTCAAAATACATTTAATGGAACTGTATTCATTTAAATCGGGATAGGTTTAAGCATTAGTTAATACTTGCCACCATAATTCTCCAAGTTCTAACTCCACATATACTGGCCCACCTCTAATATTAGCGTGTGTTTGTTCAATAACAAGAAACAAAAATGAATGCTCAGGACATTCAATAATATGTTTTGTTTCTTGTTATTGAACAAACATACGCTAATATTAGAGGTGGGCCAGTATCTGAGTTAGAGAGAATTGGTGGCAAGTACACTTCTACATATCTACAATATATAAAGCTTGAAAGCAACAAAATGTGATTCTTACAAATGTACTAGTTTTAATATTGTTATATGTTTTAATATATTTGTATATCTTTATATGCTTTTATATGCTTTTATGCTTTTTGTAAATTTTTACATTCGAAAATGCTTACTATGTTCAAGATTCCCTCTTCTCAAACAGTTTTGGTCTTTTTTTTTTTTTTGGACATGTCAGCACTCACCATTTTGACTGCTGACATTTCAATAGGGAGCCTTTTTGGTAATGTAATATGTAAGGTTAGGGGGCAGAGGCAGGGTTATGGTAAGCAAACATGAATAAGGTGGGCAGGTGGACTTATTTCTCTATACCACCTTATTCATGTGCGCTAACCCTAACCCTACCCCATCCCTGCCCTTACCCCTATTACTACATATTATGCTACTAAAAGACTTACGATAATGGTACCACTAATTAAGACAGAAGGACATAGAGCATGCATAACAACAAACAGGCAGAACACTAAACTTAGCCCAAGAACACTCTCTCACACACACACACACACACACACACACACACACACACACACACACACACACACACACACACACACACACACACACACACACACACACACACACACGTACTTCTCGCTATAATAGAATCTTGTACAGTCACACAAATACCACCTTTTCAGTCAAACATTAATTTTCCTGTACACTTCTACATATCTACAATATATAAAGCTTGAAAGCAACAAAATGTGATTCTTACAAATGTACTCACACATTTGTGCTGTCTCTCAATTTTTGTCACTCATTTGTGAGTAACTTATTTGTATTGTCAGCCAAATGAATGAGACCCATGTATGTAGCAAAGGGGAGCACAGATTTCAAGGACACCTCAGAGTGTGTCCAGGTCATGACTGTTTAGTCGGGTATTTTATTATTTAGCCATATGGCAATATTGCCCCTTGTGAAGTTACACCCAACAACAAATCTAGTAATGAAGTAGTGATATGTAATCGTTCACCTATATGCTGAAAATGCAGGATTTTAGACAGGAAAATGTCATTCTTTTTTCGAATGGAAGCTGATATGATTCCTTACTTCTAATGAACAGTGCTGTTCTTGAGACTAAATGGTAGTGGTTTAAACTTACATGTTTATGTGGTACATACACACACACACACACACACACACACACACACACACACACACACACACACACACACACACACACTGCTATTTCTGCAGCAAAGCCTGATCAGTGTAATGTGCACCTCTGTTCAGAGTACAGGGACTTTTATAGAGTAACTGCAGACCTATACTGAAATCTGGACTCTGATCTCACATTGACATCTGATCATATTTTTTAAGCAGTTGAGATATTCTAAGTCTTGCCACATAAAGAACATTTGCATTAGATGTAAGTACATTCCCCTTCTCTGTTACCTCAGCAGCATCAGCGCTCATCACCCAAACTGCTCTGATGTCTGTCTAAAGTTTGTAGAATATGTGAGACCATAGCATTATAAGGTTTCTGAATGTTGTATACTACTATGAAATTCTGAAATTCACACCAGTACTAATCATTCTTATTACTCTTTATGATCACTGTCCCTTTCCATATCTCTACCCTCACATTTATGCCACCTATAACCTACATTAGCCCTTCTGCTCCAAGAATCTACTGTCTGTATTAAACTAGAGGGATGCTTTCCTGTGTCACTACAGTGAAAATAAGTACACTCTTTAAACTATATTATGATGTATGCTTGCCTTCTAAATGAGACTGTTTTATTAGTCCTGGTGCAGTATCTAAGCTCCTATCCTGATTCATCTGGGTACCCCTATCCGAAATTGTATCTAAACCCCTATCCTGATCCATCTGAGTACCCCTATCCAAAATTGTATCTAAGCCCCTATCCTGATCCATCTGAATACCCCTATGCAAAATACATAGTACCTCAGATTTTCAGAGCTTCCTAACTAAGACATCTGACAGATATGCTTTTCTGAAGAGAAGAAGGCATGTACTATGAATCTCATGGTTTTTAATTCATTATTTCATGCATGTGTATGCTGAGAGAAGAAGGTTTATGGTCTGCTGAGTCCATCCTTGTATAGCATCTGTGCAGGTGCCAGTTTTCTGTCTCCTGCTTTGTCTCAAACATCCTTTAATCATTCAGTTTTCATTTTCAGAAATAGAAAAGTCCCCCAGTCACTCATGGGTTCCAGATGCAGCACCCCAGCTAATCCCTGTGGTTTTCATACTGAATACTGGAGGAAATGTGAGTTATCCCATAGTTCACAAGTTAGCACTGACCTTCACCAGTATAAATCACAGAGGCATAAGTGCTGTTCCTTTCTGTTTATGACTTCCCTGTTCAGGGCTCCTAGCAGCTGCCACATTCCTCCCTCTCCTCCCTGCCCTGGCACCCGAACAAAGTAGTTCTATCAGTAAGTTGATAACTTTGTCTACAATGGATATGAAGGATCAGTTGCTAATAGTACTAATTCTAGAGATTCTGCCAGTGAGCCAAACACAGCTCTCATATAGGTCAGTTATGTTTTAAGAAACAGCTGACAGTTGTCAAAACCTTATCATAAGACACAAATATACATTTAAACTGTTTAGTTTACTGACACAGACTGCTAGTTACTTCTGAAAGCTTGCATTGAAGGCTTATGTGTGTTTATCAGAGGAAAAAAATATTGCTTTGCCTGTATGAGGTGTGCACAAATGGATCCTTTTTTGAAGCAGTCCTTGGCAGTACTAGGCAAACTGTGATATATGCCTTTCCAATAAACTCTGCGTTTTCCATATCACAGTTACACAGCTCAAACACTTGATTACTTTATAATGCCCTTTGATGCATTATATAATTTTTTAATTGTCTATTTTAAATAAATGAGCTGTTAAAACTCATTGAAGGAATAGTCAACATGAACTTTAACTGAACATTAGAAGACAGACAAACTAGACTTAAAATGACTGTGAATTCAGAGGCTTTATGTATGTTAATCATTATAAAGATGTGTGTGCATAAATGGATGTTTTGCTGTAGCATTTACAGTCTGCTGCCGGTGCTGCATTGAAGGAGCCTTTTCTTGTATATGCTCACTCTGCACCCTTGATATTTCACATACTCCTTAATCAAATGATTCAGCTACGCTGAAGCTGGGGTGCCATGGTTAGATTGCAGATATTTTCTCTGCATTTTGTGAAGTTATTACATCTTATCTACATGGTGTTATCCTGTCATGCTGCTGAATGAAGCAGCCTTTACAGTTTTACAATAATTTTATGTTGGTTCACTTGATAGTCCAGCTGAGTATTACTTAATATAGTTTCTTTCCATGCAGGAATAAGCTTGGATCAGTATCCTAGCAGCTTAATGATGAAAGCTTTCCCCAAAATAATTTTTATTTTAGCAGAGATCTCAATTTTTATTAAGTCAGTTAGCAGGAGACTCAGCCTCTACACATAATGTAATGAATATCACACCAAAGTGGATGAACTTACAGTTTTCAAAACACATTTGGAAAACTGATCCAGAGTCCAGTATCATGCAAAGTGCACCCAGCAAGGAGGTGATGCCCATAAAGTGCACAGTTTGTGCAGTGGACTAAAGGTCTGAGCTGTTAATGAGCTACTTTGTGTGTCCAGGTTACAGGGTCTGATTCCTTCCACCTTCCTTTGCCCACTGTGTAACTCTCAGCAAGTCACTTATCAGGAAGTGCTCCTAGATCACTCCTGAAAAGGGACACATGTTTGAAAAGGCTTACCTGGTCAACAAATAGGTAATATAATTAATACATACATACATACATACATACATAAATAAATAAAAACCATGACAGAAGGAAACCATCTGTTTATTCTTCCAAAATCTGTGTGCACACATTTGTGTATATACTCTCACTTAGACATATGTGTGATTATTGCATTTTCTCATCACATTCTCTCCAGCATTGTAAAATACTGGTACAGACCATTATTCTGGGGGTATTGCACTAACAGCCCATAAGCCTCCACAGAAGGTGTGTCCTGAAGATCATGAGGTGCCCCCACATTCTGCAATGTGTACAGTGAACAAATTTGTTTGCTGAGTATAAGTTACATAGTAGCACATAGTCCACAGTTTGTGTTGTACTATAGTAAGGTTACTTAAATTCTGATTTATGGATGGTTTCTCCGTTTGAAACATTAATTACCTAGATACCCACAAACATCATTTCTGTTTTGCAGATACTTCTATCTGTTCTGAGGTAACAAAGAAAACAGTTTTTAGGCTTACAGTCAGTTGCTCAGATCATCCAAGCTTGAGCCATAGTAGCATTATAGGTTGAGGATGCAGTTGCTCATGTTTCATTGTTGCCTTCACAGTGGAGCAAGACCAGTATATTTTGTTGGTCCAACATTAGTTACCTCAGAGAAAATGAAATCACTTACACACAATGTAAAACACATTTCACTCTTTCTCCTAGGCGCAGTGACCTCAAAGTGAGAATAATAGAGTAAGTGTGTGTGTGTGTGTGTGTGTGTGTGTGTGTGTGTGTGTGTGTGTGTGTGTGTGTGTGTGTGTGGAGTGGGGGTGGGGTGAAGATCCTCTTCTAGGAAGTACTTTTTCATCTGTGCAACATTTGACCATGACATGACATGTTCAAAAAGTTTATTACAAGCATGTGTGCACTTGATCTGCCATTTACGATTTATTGTGACTGAACTAATGTCTTCTAAACTACCTAGGTGTTTCAGCACTCTCAGCCTTGCTTATGACAAATATGAATAATACTAATTAATATGTCTGCAATGGAACTGCTGAATAGTTATATAGTGAAAAAAAATTCTTAACATCAGTTTAACATCAGTGCACTTTAGATATGAAAAAATATGCATCATCTGTTAATTGTTTTTCATTGTTTTGAATTATATTTATCTATTGCTGAGAATTAATAATTTCTGTCTTCCCTTCATGGTTTAAGGATGTTTAGTCACCAGTATATGAAGCCTTCTGTTACTTGGACACAATGATGCTCACTGCTCTGGGATGGGTCTTGGCCCCATTCACCTGCCACCCAAAATTACCTTGAAGGATATTTCCATGACTGCTTGCAGTCGTTTTACAGGCTGATTGCCTCCCAGACATTGCAGGACATAATAAGAAATGGAAGCCTTTTTAATCCCGGACCTCTTGTGTTATGAGAACTAACCCTTTCCAAGTCTGCAGATCCTAATGAGGAGAAATTACCTGAAATAAGCCCCGGTCCTAGCCTGAAGGATGATGTAAATAATACAAAAGATATAGTAACTATGCACACTAATCCAATTTTCCATTTTAGTTAAGTTTTACATATTTTCTCTTGTTAGAAGGTATCTGCTTATTAAATATATTTAGTCAATTGTTGCATCCGAAAATAGACATGACCTTGATGCGATCATATATGCAAAGTCTGTACACTTACACACACACACACACACACACACACACACACACACACACACACACACACACACACACACACACACACACACACACACACACACCTCTTTTCCTACTTGATTTTTGTCCTTATGCTTGCTGACTATCAAGCCTCCCCCCCATTTAGACATGGCCCATTCATTCCTTATCTAGGAATTTCACCCAGGATCAGAGTGTGTGTTACCTAGAGACTGCTATCATCTAAGCAGCCATGTGGGTGCTTTATGTCCTTGCCAGCATCCTGGCAATGTTTTTTTTTGTAAGTCTCTAACCCCTCCCCTAGGTGCGGGGACATGTTAAGCCTTGCCACCACAGTTCAACAGTTAGCACAGAACATCCAGGCTATAAGCTGTTAATGAGCTGCTTCATGCAGTCCAGTCATTCTTTTAGCCTTCATTTGGCTACTGTATGACTCTGAATAAGTAAGTTACTTAACCAACCAATGCTTTGAGGCAATTGGGAAATTGGGATGGGTTCATCAATGGTTTCTGTACTGCATGCCTAGTAACTACCTTGAGCCTATGAGCCTATGTACCATGCTTGCCTACAATGCCTTTGTCATGTGAATCCACACTTTGGCTCACCCACACTGAAGGCTATCACATGACAGTTGCTTGGTGAGCCTAATGCCCACCCCATGCTGTGTATTTGAAATTCTGCCCCTCCTCCAAGGAATTGCAACTGTGTGACCAGCTCCATCCCTCTCTCCTGGCTGCAGTTCCAATATTCTGTTATCAGCTGTCAGCCATCTGAGGCAATTATCAAAGTCAGGTCACCTGGATGATAATTAAGGCTTTCTCTTTCTATGTCGGGCAGAGCTGGCTCCAGAGGCACATGCTTTTTAACCATGTCCCTTCTTTTCTAACCAGCTAAAGAAAGCAATGAAGAATGTACTCTAAATCCACATGCACAATATGCACTGTACATTTAAATAAGCTCTAGTCAAAATAACACAATTATTACTGCAGTGATGATATAAAGGTTAAAGTTACCACAATGATGTAAAATAAATGCAATACTCACTCCATAAAAGTACATGCACAGTGGGATGTGGTAAGCTGTGTTACCATGTACAGTGTTTTTTTATAACTTAGGTTTACATCCAGCAGTATTTCAACTGCAGCTGTGTCAACATATTTGTGTAGGATACATTGTCTGAATTTAGAAACATGTTTATTTTGATATGCCTGTTCTTTCTAACAATACATGCATCAATCAATGTAAACTATTTAGCAGCATTATTGTTGTTTATGGCAATATTGGAGAAAATGCTACATTTAAATACAGAAAATTAAATGATACATATTTACATTTTATCTTTTGTTAATACTTAAAGAGACTGATAGCTCTCAACCTCTTACATCAAGAATTAGAGACAAAACCTAAAATAATCAGAGAAAATACTTCATATCAAGAACACTTTAACACAATTTACTACAAAAGCTGCCAGAATAAAATTTATGAACTGACATGCATTTTCTAAAATTGAAGAAGTCTGTAAAAAAAACTCACAAAACATTATTTGGTGTATAATTCAGCAACTTTTTGCTAAAAAAACCCTCTAGTTTTGGCTTGGAGTAAAAACTGCAAGAAAGACCCAGCCAAGATAGTGTTTACCATGTAATACTTCAAACCTCCTCTAGTGCAGGCACATGGGATATATGCAAATGACCCCATTGTTTCAGCTTGTGACAATAGGAGGTACTGCCAGCCATGCCAGGAGAAGTGGGCAGTGGATGTCTAACATATACCAGCACAGCTAGCTGGAATTTTGTAAAGAATCATATGTCATTTGTGTACCAAATTGATTTGTGCAGATGCTTGCATTTAAAACTGTATTTGAAAAGTTGCTTGTGTTAAAATGTACCAATAGCTCTTCCTGCTGGAAAGCAAAGAAATGTACATGCATTATTGTAACTGAATTAAATGTATATGTTTCAACAGAGGATATTGGCAGAGCAGAGATTAATCACAATCCAGCTGCAGCAAACTTTAAAATATATCTGAAATTAAAATACTTTATGAGTTAAACCATAACAATGTTATCCCACAGTATTGAAGGGAGCCAGAGACGCAATATCTGTGCTAGAGAATAGGTTGCAGCTCCTGTAGGAAGAGTGAAATAGTTTTATGCTTTTATGACTTCCTGCAGCTGCCCCACATCTGAGCAAAGCTCTGTGTGTATGGTAACGTGTAGGTGCTAAAATCCTGCCAGCTGCTAGTGTTGGTGAGTGTGGGAAACAGAGTCAGATGACTAGATGTGATGTCATTGTGTAATCAACCCTGAAATAGAGGGTCTATATTAGAACATCGAATATTTAACAGTTCAAATCACTAAAGGTTGACCATTAGTGATCGAACTGGTAAAACATTGAATGTTCAGAAAAAATAAATAAAAACAACAAAAAAACGCCCTAAATGGTGTAGGCAGGGGGGCAAGCTTCCATGCACCCCCCCACACCCCTGCTACTTAAATAGACCAACTCTGAGACCGCACTACATTGAATTAAACAGAAATCTCCCCTTATGGAGATTTCTGTTTACCTCTTCAATGTTCTTCAGTTTTGCTATTCTCGTGTTGACAATGTCAGATTCAACATTGTTGGCTTTCAAGAATTTAATATAGACCTGAAATAATATTTAGATATTAGTAGGAAATTACTCTCGGCATTCTGCATTCTGTCTTGGATCTGACAACAATGGCCACTCACCCTAATTATCTTGCCTTGCTATGTTCAGTAAGTAACTTAACTAGGGAACAGTAATTCTCTTTAGATTAGTCAGAAAAGTATAGTGAGATTAGAAGTACCGTTTTTCTATAACTGTGTGAAACTTTCCATCAGTGTTGTTTTTAAATTTTCCTGTGACTGAAACTCTGGTGCTTACTGTAAATAGATATTTAGTATTTTCTTGTTCTTTTATTATTTATTATTAAATACATTTAAACTTTTCATTGTGGCTTGTCCTTCTTAGAAAATATTTAAGCTCTGAGAGTATTTGCACATATTTATTTGGTGATAACTCTGGCCACTCCTGAAAGCCTGGCTGTTTGGTCAACATTACCATTTATATTAATATTAACTTCACTCAGTATAATTGGGTACCCTTGCAACAGCCTTAGGTAGCTGGCTTTGTAGTGCTTGATGGCAGTAATAACTACCTTATTGTCTGGACAGAAGGGGGCATAGCTAGTAAATTTTACCAGCCTCTTCCAGGTGTGTGTGCATGCAAATCAAATCTCAAAGTGTGTGTGTGTGTGTGTGTGTGTGTGTGTGTGTGTGTGTGTGTGTGTGTGTGTGTGTGTGTGTGTGTGTGTGTGTCAGGTACTTTAAACAGGGCCATGATGCACTGGTTTCAAAGAGAGAGTGATGGAGGACTTGGCTTGGGCATTTGGCTGAGGACTTAACTTTGCATCTGTACAAGTAGGGAGTCTAACTGGGGACCTGGAATGAGGCAGATAGAGACACCCAAACCCTGGGCTGAGTGTGTGCTCTGTGTGCTCTTAAGGGAAATTGTACTTGATGCAGAGGGGTCTGTGTCTGGAAATACTGAGTGTGTCCATTTGTATTCCAAGTGAACATTCCTCTCCAGTGTCAGTGGTAAGGATTCAGGCTCCTTTATTACTAGCGCAGCATGGGGACATCACATATTGGTGGCAGTGGTGGCATCACATATCGGTGAGCAGTGGTGGATATAGGGAGTGTTGTATAGTATAGCATAGTATAGCATTGTACTGCATGCCATGGCATAACATAATGTGACACAGCATAACACAGTACAGTACTGGAAAGTATGGTATAGATAGCAAAGTACAGCACAACACTGAACAGCATGGTACAGCACAGTATAGAATAGTACTGCATAGTAGAGGATGTGTACAACACAGTGCAGATCCAAATTTTAATTTAAAATTAAACTGATGCCAGTCACTCTGCAGGATGTTTGGTGCCCTTCTGTACAAAATTGCCTGCATCACCACACAAGGGGCCACAAAGGGATATGCCCATCAGCACAGACTCAGGTAAAAGAACAATTTCCTTTTGATTCATCAAGTGGGCTGGAGACCATCAGAGGGCATCATCTATCCTTTTGTAATGACACATATTGTTTGGAGACATTTCTCAAGACTGACTGAGCCATGTTTAGTAGTATAGTCTAAAATAATAACCTAGACTCAGTAGTGAGACACACAGCTCTTCCACTCACCAGGTTGGACAAGGAGAAAGTTATGGTCAGCTGCCTTTCCTGTGCCAGGATTCATCAGATCATGCATGCATTCAGGTCTCTCAGCAACAAGTGCCGTTATGACTCTGTCACAGTTCACGTTGGTGTGAATGACCTGACATGTACCTCACTGGACTATGAAGAGAGACATGGTTGAGCTCTCTGAGTATGTGTCCCAGGCAGCTATGTCCCTAGACTTGAGCAGCATACTACCCTCATCTAGAATGATGCCACAGTATAAACAAAAATGATTGATTTTAATAATTGGCTCAATTTCAGCCATGGTCGACAAACCTCAGTGCTTTGCCAGAGATGGTGTGCACCTGTCACCTCTAGGCTTTTAGCTGCTGGCAAAGACTTTTGCCTTCCCCATAATGCCTTTTATAGGCAAGGTCTCAAAAACAATATTACCGATATGAAATTAACCAGTCAGAACAAAATAAGGGTCATGCTGCTAAATACTACGAGCTTAAACCAAAAACTACACTCCCTGGAAGCACTTTTATCCCCAGAAGATGTAGATGTCTGTGCAGTCACAGAAACCTGGTTCAAGGCCTCAGAGAGTATCCTGGCCTTGCAAGGCTACAATGTCTTCCACACCTTTAGACCACAAAACGAACGTGCAAAAAACAAAGGAGGTGGTGTTTCAATCTATACTAGAGATAAATTTACCTCCCGTCTAGTTAGACTGGATAACTCCATGGAGTTACTCCAGGTCCAGCTTACAGCGGGTAAGACCCCCCCCATTCAAATCATAGCCAGTTATAGATCCCCCTCTATGGCTCACTATGCCCATGCAGCCTACTTGACAAAACTGTAAACAATCCAAATTTTACCAATCACACTGGTTATGGGGGATTTCAATTATCCCACCATCAACTGGGAAACCTATGCAAGCCCTAAATCATTATCACAACAGTTCCCTGACTTTGTTAATTCAAATGCCCTGGAACAAATTGCCCATACCCTGACAAGGGGATCAAACATTCTGGATCTGGTCCTCACCAGCATGTCAAACAGATGCACTGCCACAATTGTCGGACCCTCATTACTTAAAACTGACTGCAAATCACTCACCTTTGAGCTGGCACTAGCACCGGAACTCACAATGGGTGAAATCAGGCTAAAAAACTTCACCAAGGCAAACTAGGTAAAAATGCATTCCAAGCCCCACCCCAAGCTGTACAATCACCTACATAAATGTATAAACTCATCTATACCAGAAAGGATCACAGCCAGAACCCCAGGTAAAAACAAGCTGCCATGGTGTTCATCCAGCATCAAGAAACTTTACAATAAATGCAAAAAGTTGCTGCCAAAGAAAACAAAGGCAAGGCCACAAAAATAGAAAAGCACTCTACTCAGCCTCAACAGGCAAATAAGGCAATTTGTCAAATCCTCTAAGGGCTTCTTTGAGAGAAACTTAGCAAGTACAGTCAAGGATAACCTTAAGGCCTTTTACAGCTATGTACATAACCTAAAGGGTAGGACCCAAGCATGTGCAGAACTGGTGGTCAACAGTATCACACACACTGACCCCACAGAGATAGCAAACCTGCTAGTGGATAGGTTTGGTGAAAATTTTACTCCCTTATGCCCCCCTAATTTACAACAAACCTTCCCCAAAACTTCACCCCACCCTACATATCTGAAGAGCAGGTCCTCAAAGCCTTGTCTAAAGCAAAAAACACAGGCTCTATGGGACCAGATGACATCCCAGACTGTCTTCTAAACAGGCTAAAACATTAACTAGCATCACCACTAAGTACCCTTTTCAATCATAGCCTAACCATAGGCTTTGTTCCTGCAGAATGGAGAACAGCAACAGTTATTTCCCACCACAAAGGTGGCCTAGCAACAGACCTGGGGAAATGCAGACCCATAAGCCTGACCAGTCTCATCTGTAAGGCCATGGAACGTATCATTTTAGACCTCATAAATAAAAACATAGGTGACCTTCAAACCCTGCATCCTACCCAATTTGGCTTCATGATAGGCAGATTCTGCCTGTTATATCTGGCCATCAACGAGGGCAGATCTGTGCATACAGCATATCTTGACCTAGCAAAGGCTTTAGATGCAATCCCACATTCAGGCATTACCGATAAACTTAGCAAACTGAATGAAAACCCCTTTGTTGTAAGATGGGTTGTCAACTGGCTCACAAACCAGACACCCACTATCAAAGTGGGTGAATTCACATCAACCATCAGACTTTTTAGCAGTGGGGTGCCATAGGGGTCAATGCTGGGCCCCCTAATGTTTGGTATATACTTCTCAGAATTCAGCTCAAAACTAAGGGGTTGTGACTGACCCAGTCTGCAAATGACTGTAAACTTGGTTCAGTCATTGAATCCCCAAATGATGTTAACATACTCTAGGAGGGTCTCATGCAGAACAATGACTGGTGCATTAGTACTGGTCTCACACCGAGTGCAAAGAAATGCATCATTATTCTCTTTGGCACAAACAATGTCCCCTCACACGATCAAATCAACAACAATACTCTAAGTTCCAACGAAGTGGTAAGGAACCGGAAAGCACATGTTGACTGTGACTTTAACTTCAACCATCGTGTGTCTACTATAGTAAGGAAAGATTTCTACGTAGCACATTTAATTAATAAAGGCATTGCCTCAAGAGCAAAAGAAGTTATAATTCCCCTATACTCAGCACTTATTTGACCCATAATTGAATATAACACCTCATTTGGCATGTGCCGTACTAAGCACTTACAACAATTAGAGAGACCCCAGAGGTTTCTAACAAAGAAGATCAAGGGGCTCCAGAATGTGCCTTACACAGACTGACTAAAGTCCCTGTCACTATACTCTGTATCGTATAGACTTCTTAATGGAGACTTATGCCTGGCCTACAGAGTAATTCAAGACCCAAACCTAATGAGCTTGCTGCATATCCATAAATCAAATGGGACTACGGCTACCTATTCCAGGGATCTAAATATGGCCTGCAACTTAATAGGACATGCTGGAGGGACAGATTTATCTCACAGTGACTGCCGTGTCTTTGGAACAGACTACCAATTCATGTGAAGCAGGGCACCTCTATGACACTGTTCAAGAAGAACCCGGACGAGAGGATGGGGCACCATAAATTCTTACCAGGGATAGAGACCACAACCCTCCTGGACATAGGCAGTCATCACTAAATTAGCATTTCTGTGGTATTACACTGGGATGAAATGGCTAGGCTTAAAATGACCTCTGGGGTCAATAGCCTAGTAATATCCTATGCGCTTATGATCCTATGTTCAAAAAATGCATGGAGTGAGCATAGGGGAGTCCTGTACTTTTGTTAGAATTTTGATGAAATGGGAATCTGCAAGTGTTTGTTTCATCAAAATTTACTCATTGAATAGAGCACAAATGCTCCCTATTGGAATGTCAGGACTTGTAATGCTGAGTTCTGACAAGCTAAAAAAAGACTGAATGCAGGAGAAAGGTGAATAACGAACATCTCTTCTCCTTTAAACTTCTTTTTTGACTGGATTTAAAGGCAGTGGTGGTGATGTACAGGGGGCTTAATTATGTTTTGCTATAGTCTGAACTGCAGGTATAAATAGTGGCAGAATGATGCAGAATGAATATGGGAACAGTTCCCCCTGCATTCACTGACATGGGGGGGCAAGCCCTCCAACCCCCTGAACTTCCATATACTAACTAAGATCACCATACTTTGGAGAAAAGAGAATATTCTGAGAAATATCAATCTCAGAATTAGTTTATGTAAGTTTGGATTTTTGGCATTTTGGTGTCCACATTCCAGGATGCAGCATTCTGAGTCCTGAAAATTCAAATGATTACTACAAGAAGAGTTTGTAGCCTTTTGGAATTCCTAGTTTTCTGCCACGAGTAAGATCAAAATATCACAGACCTAAATGTCACATCCATTAAAACTGATTACAAAAATAGCAATGTGCTACTAACATCAACAATTAGAAAAAATGAAGCAGCCATTTTGGCAGTGATGCAAGTTCCCTTCATTCTTTATGTGGACCCCCCCCCCCCCACACACACACACCCCTAGCTCCATGGTTGCACAATTGGGGAAAAAGGGACCACACTTTGGAAGTGAAACATTGTTCTCATATGTGGTCTACATCATTCTCCACTAATTACACCTGCATTTCAGACAACAGCAAAAGATAATTAACTTTCTCTTGATATCACCACATTGCCCACAAATTCAGTCAACACCTACAAAGTCAAAAACATCAAATAATAAAACATACAAATATAAAAATATTAACACAACACACAAACATTCATGTACATTGACATTTACACTGTGATATTAATACCATAAATGAAACTGTCTGACCTGAATGATGCACTTCCCTGACAGAGATTAAGATAAGGACTAGTAGAGCAGCAGTCTTTGACCAGCGTTGGAGAGCTCCTCCTAAGGCAAAGAAAGCAGGAAAGGTTGTTTGGTTGACACTCCCTTTAAAGGTCAAATTCATTGTCATAGACAAGGTCCTCTCACTCTTCAGATTTGGGTGAGATGATAGCTGTAGTCTATGACCAGCCTTAGAAACTTGCTGAAGAATTGTAAAATCCAGGCACATCCAACCAAAGCTCTCTTTTATTCTATTAAATGAACCAACGATAGTTGAGCGCTTTCATCCAGATACAACTGGACTTCATCAGAACAACATTACAAAACACCCACCTCCTTTTTATACAAAAAGTTCCCACCTAAAACATTAATTATACAATTAATTATTCAATTAAGAAAATACAGATTTAAAAACACAGTTCAAGATATATTGTTATACACTTTACATTTGGGTTAAAACAATTCCACAATAATTAAAATGCTTTAACTATATGCAGTATGCTCTCCTCTTATTAGAATTGATTTCTAAGGGAGTTCCATACATACTATAAACATTTCTTCTGCTAACACAAACATTCGTTCTGATTTTAACTAATGATTAGAAATAATGTCTATAAATATGTCAGTGTGTGACTTTGCGGCCCTTATCAAAGAACCACAAATAAACCCAATGACTTATGAAGTCCTGCTCATATGAGACAAAAGCGCTCAACCATTTTTATTTTATTACAAACTAAACTTTTTTGGATAAATTGTGTGGATGTAGAGAACTTCCTTAATTTTGGATTGTTTTCATTGGTGGTTTCAATTTTTGCATTATTAAGCAACTGAGCATTTATTGAATTGCCTACATTGGTGGTTCACTCTTGGCTTTTTTGAAACAACTGAGTTTTTTTCTTGTGTGATGGTTCCTTGTTGGCAGTTCGGCACTACATGGGCCTTATTTTGTATTTCTTTGTGCTCCTTGCATATTAAGAGCAAGAGGGCTGGGGACATCATGTTGCTCTCAGATTCAGCATTAGATGCCAAGTTCCCTTTGGAATTTTAGGTGACACGGTAGCAGTGGTCTATGGCCATCCTTAAAGAGCTGTTTCTAAGGAACAGAGTAAGTAAATATTGTGTTTGAAACTTCACACTGACCAACAAAAAATAATTTTATTGCAGAACTGCTGCAAAAGTTTAAAGTGAAGGAAGGAAGGATTGGTATCTCTCTGGATATCCTAGAGTCACCATCAGGATATATGCTCTTTCTGGAAAGTGAGACAAGATTGATTCTATGCACTTACATCCAAGTATGGTTTTGTGAGTTCAGCTTGATGGTGCCCCCCATTCCTTGAAGAGCTCAGAGACATGAAGAATGTAATATAAAAAGTTAGATTAGGTTCATAGGTGAGTACTAGTCTAATGACCCTAGAGCCAACACAAGCCTAGCCCAAGAATATTCCCAGTCGTCCTGTTGCCGGATGTTAGTTTCCTGTGCCCCTGTCAAGCAAGGCTGTTGAAGTGATTCTGGAGTGAATTTCCTGTTACCCATCCACTCGTATAAGTTCAGAGGTGTAAAGAGGCATATAGTCCCCCTCCCACCAATGACAGGGATGCCTGGCATAGGTCAGATCCTCAACCCACTTATTATCAGTAAGTATCTACTCCAGTTTTTGGAAACATTAGTCAATGTGAACAAATCACTTAGAACCAATTATTTTACACCATCATGTGGCTAGCCCTGACATGACATTCAGTCTATAATCCATGTTCTTCTATATAGAGGATATGCGCATCACAATTGACACTTAAAGTGGTCATTCTATGCAACTCTTTCCACTATATGCACTAACTAGAATCTCTGCTGCCACCCAAGACTAGATCAATTTTGGGTGAGTTTTTTTTTTTTTTTGAGGTAGAAACACTCAACATGTTTTTTGAGTGGTGGGAAGAACCCCACAAAGCCAATGTAAGGAAAATTGTGAATATGTGGATGTTAATTGTTTTACAGAATTTAGTTCCTCCTGGAGGGGGTCTATGACAGTTGTTCATGTCTTATTTGGGCCTCTGGCTAGTCAGAGTACCTATTACTTGGGTGTCTGGACCCTTTAAAGTATCTGCAGTCTGTAACCAGCATGGGAGAGCTGTTATTTGGAGGGTAAAGAAGCAGAAGGGCCATTCCTATTCAGTGTGAAAGATCATGACCCTTTTGAAAGCACTGACAAGCATGAATGTGTAGATATGGGACTGACTGGATGTTCAAGAAGTCAGGCCAAGCTACACCGCCAACTACTGGAAGGAGTCTTGAACATTGCAGGCTTGACATGAAATGGTAGGTCTGAAGATAATGGTGACAGGAAGCTCTTCCAGTTATAATACAGAGAACTTCTTCTTTGAAGCAGCCAAAATTAAAGATATCAGTGTCTCCATAGGGGTTGGATGTGTTCTCTCTGTGTGTTGACCCAGTCCAATCAACTGGAAATTTTTTCTCCAATATCAACTCATTAGCAAGCTTTTTCTAGGTACTCAAAGGTATTTGAGTCAGGAAAAAAATCTCACATAGTGGGGCTCCCCAATTATAAACACTTCTGATGTTTAACATGAATTGTTTACTGAATTAAATGTGTAGAGGTTTACAGACTCCGAATCCTTATTCAGAATTTGCATATATGCATACATATATACTTACAAGGTCTAGGACAAAAGTCCATTTTGTTCTTACACTTTTGTGATTAAAAGGCTATGCATGGGTAAAATTTAAAACTCCTGCTGCTGGAGTAAGCCTCACCAGCTCTCATATATAGAGGCTACACCCCCACCTCCCTTTTTGCTAAATGATATAACCTACTATGACCTGACCATTACATAGTAAAAAGAAAAGTACTTGGTTTTACACATAAATTATGTACATTTCTATTTTCTCTGGAGCAGTAAAATGTCGGATTCACAACACTGTGCTGAAAATTGTCTGATTTGAGGATGTGTGTTTCTGATAACTATCCATATGCTATACGTTACATGCATACTACTAGTGGCGTATACAAAATGCATACCAAATCTACTTGTGTAGAGGGGGCAACCTTAGTGAAAGCTAGTGTAACTCTGTGTTATTTGTTGAGGTACATTCATTTATTACTGTGTGCACTTACATGATTTTATTGAATCTGCAGGACCACGTGTTGTGGAAACGCATTCCATGAGCTGGCTACTTATGTGAGAGCATGTTTACAGCTCTGAGTTTTCCAGCATCAACAACCAACTGAAAAAGTGGCTACATTTTAATTCTGTGGCTGCACAGCTGACCTTCTAGGCTGTGTAATAATTTATGTAGGGGGACATATGTATATATATATATATATATATATATATATATATATATATATATATATATATATATATATATAAAGGTATGGAACACAGATGCTGTCAGACAACTGTAGAAGTGGTTGGAAGCAAGAGGAAAAGCCATATGAGAGAGAAAGACAGAAAGTCAGACAGAAAGATCCCAAAAGATTAGCTGAAGATGAACATGTGTACAGACAGACTGACTCATGCCAACGTGCTTCATTATCCTGTTCTCAATACTGGGCCAGGTTTGGACAAGCAAATTTCTCTGTGCTAGTTATGCAGGAGTGAGCTCACAGTCAGGCATATGCCAGGTATACCAACGTGTGGTTTGCATTGCTCAAATGCAGGAACACACAGGTTGCAGGTGATGGAATGAAAGTATCTCTGAGACTGATGGTATAGGTGTTAATTAGTGACTTAGCGTCCGGAGCTGGTGTACAAGGCTACACTTGGGGGTTATATTCTAGGCGCTGGTATAGATATTGGTACACAGTCACAAAAATCATATATACAGCTCACATCAAAGGCAATTTTTTTTTACTTCTGCTATATTACGCTGTATAGAATGGTTTGCTTTACATGGAAAACATAATCTTGCTTAAACTCAAATAGACAATATTACCTTTCAACTGTACCCTTTTTTGCAGGGTATGTTGAGGGGTAATAATGCAGCTAAAAGGAAAATAACAGTCATTGCCTTACAAATTCACTTCCTCCAGCTTCAGAAGGAAAGGAAAACCTTTGTTTCGTTTATGATGTAAAATAATTTAAGTGCAGACAATCTCAAATGTGGTTTTGTCTGAAAGACTTGTCATTACTTGGTGTTATTTAGATCACCACATACCACTGAAGTGACAAAGGACTGATTCTGTTTTATAGCCATGCCATAGTCTCATTGCTGAGAGTGAAAAAAAGTAATATTCAATAAACTGGTTGACCAGTTTTGTAATTTTCCAGATCAGGGAATTTCATGACCTCTTTTCTAATTCAGGTGAATTATCAACTTTGGACTATTGATGTAATGCCAAGACAAACAACCTACAAAGTTAAGTTTTCACATGAAACTCAGTTCTGAAGTTTCCTATACTTTATAAGTGAATGCTGGATAATACACTGACTTTTATGAAGCAGTCATAAATGGTATCCCTCATACACTGGGGATTTCAGCTTGCCCCATTTGCTGACTTTGTTAAAATGCTACATGGACTACAATGTATTTAAAGCATTTTAATGTTCTTCTAACATATATTAGCTATTTTCAGTTGGAATTTTATATGTTGTGATAAGAATGGGTTTAATTTATCAAACCACAGAAATCATAGAATAAACACTGAATATAGCATGCTGGAAGTATGGTTTCTAGGAGTACCATTTTTTATATCTCTATGCCAGTAAACAACACTCTACATGTTGATTGCTAATGTGCTTCTCTGGCATTTGTGTAAGAAAGCTTGAGATTATACTGTCTTCAGGACTCTTTAGTCTGAGATAGTATGATCTCAGAGATGATATATAAAACTAGCAGGAGAAGCAGGGGTGCTGCCCCCCCCCCCCCATGCTGGGAGGTGTAGGAGACCTTGCTCCCCACAAAAAAGAAAAAGTTTTTTTTTATGTTTATATAATCTTGACAGTGGATGTCAATTAAGTGATTCTGATGGACTGTGATCAGTATTAGGTGACTCGATCAGAGCTCTGTCAGACTTTCATTAGAAATTCAGTTTCTGGAGTATTTTATATGTGTAAGGTAGAATGCAATTGCACCTGGTGCCTTCAGAACATAGGAAGTATTCATATTAGATCATATGCCACACATTGGAGTTCCACATGTCACTCAAAACAGACACTGTGCACTTTGCACGTTCTGCAGTTGGTGTCAACTTCATCATTACGAGTCTTTCAAGATGCTGCAAAAATTTACCACCTAAAGATTTTGCACGCCTTGTTTGCAAAAAAAAAAAACATTAGTTGGTTAAAAAGACTAGACATATGATGAGCTGTGGGCTCTTCTAGATATATGGAAAAGGCAGAGACCTCATTCAAACTGACATTATCTTAACATCACCACAGAGATGGGCTGACAGATCTGAGTAATGCTGAGACAAGTCTCCTAAAGGTTGTAATAAAACCAAGGTGTTACTGCTAAAGGACTTTATTCTGTCTATTGTAGAATAAAACATGCAGACTGCTTCTTCTGATGAACTCAGGTACACATAGATTTCTTTCTGGGTGCAATTTCCATTCAATTGATGAAACAATTCAAACATATGAAGATATTAGTGGTCCCTGTGATCACTGAAAGAAACAATGGTGTAGATACCAGGGCAGGTACATGCATTTATCTGCTTGCCACTGCATGATACAAGGGGGTGCTGAAATGTTCTAAGTCTGACCAACTTTCTAAATTCTGAGTGTTATTTTCCCTCTGTAGCTGAAAAGAGGGTTATTTCGTCTTATAAAGTGCCAGTTTGCAGAATCATAATGCTATGTTTTGACATTGTTTCAGATCATTGATTAAACCATATCAACGAAAAGTGCAGAATTTTCAAGTGTGGAACACCGAGCCATCATGAAGTTCCTATTCCTGCAGAAGAAACTCCAAAATAAATCCATGAATGTATGATGCAAACACCTGAGTGCGAAGTGTCCTTACTCAACTGTGAAGAAGTGGTGTGCAAACTTTCAGTGAGGAGATTTCAAGACCAAAGATGCAGCAAGGTCTGGGAGGCCTCAAAAAGTGTCAACTCCTGAAGTTTTTGACCATGTTCACGACCTGATTCTGGCAGATCAACGAATATCAGTTAAAACAATTGATGAGACACTACAGATATCCAGGGAATGTGTTGGGTTTATAATCCATGAGCAGCTGGATATGCAGAAGCTGTCAGCCAAGTTGATACCCAAATGTCTGAATGCCGACAAGAGAAGACGTTGAGTGGACACTTCCAAGTTGATTTTGCAGCATTTTCATTGAGTTAGTGCCAACTTTTTGGAACACCTGGTCACTGTTGATGAAGCATGGTTATACCACTATGATCCTGAGACAAAACATCAGTGCAAGCAATCAGGTTCACAAAGGCCAAAGAAATTCAGGACCCAAAAGTCAGCAGGGAAGGTCATGACCATAATATTTTGGGATCAGGAAAGTGTTGTAATGACTGACTATCTTCCAAGGGGCCAAAAAGTTAATGCAGACTAGTGCTGTAACTTGCTGAGCCAATTAAAAGAGGCATTGAAAGAAAAGAGAGAGGGAAGCTGTGGAAAGTTCTCTTTTTGCAAGAAAATGCACCTATTCACAAGGCTGGCAAAATGATGGATGTTTTGACAAAATTGAGGTTTTAGTGCATAGAACATCCACCCTACTCACCAGATCTTGCTCCATCTAAATATTTCCTGTTTCCAAACCTTAAAAAGAGTTTGAAAGGGTGGCAATTGTTGAGTGAGTCGAATGTGATTGCAGAGCAGTATTTCAGTGACCAGTCTTCAGATTTTTCTTTGGCAGGGTTACAGAAACTTCAGACACAATGTGCCAAGTGTGTTGAACTTTGGGGAGGATATGTTGAATAACTTGTAAGTTTCATGACTCCATGTCATTCCCTTCTTGGTCAAGCTTAGAACTTTTCAGCGCACCCTCATACATTGCTCATTTTAAAGGCAACAACAAGCTGTTTGGAGTAACTAATATCACTCAAAAACCTCTGGACAAATATTTTGCCTTTTACTCAACTACTTGCTTATGCTTGCATAACATGTGATATATTTAACCTTCTGACACAAAGAAGCCACCAAAATTGTGTTTTTATAACTAATACTGCTAGTCATTAATATTTTGAAGCAGGGGAACTGTAAAATTAGATGCCATATTTATGGAAACGTTTTGCCTCTACCTAATGAAGAAGAATGTAGAATTTTACCTACAAAATTGACATTTGCTGTTTTGATCTTGACAAAGCAACACAGTCAAAAGTTTAGTGGTTTCTGACATATCTGATAAAGAAACATATTCTTGGTACGAAAGGTGTGCCTGTCCATGACTTTTTCCTTATATGTGGTGATAGAGAACCAGTAACCCACAAGGTCTTCTACACCAGGGAAGAGAGATCTGCCTAACAAAGTGACATTCTAGAATATCCTCACAATACAACTCAAGAGCAACAAATTAGTCACTTGAGAGGGGTTGGGGTAAGTCCAGAGATCAGTGGGGAATAAAAAAAAAGTATTAGTAATAAAAGTATAATAGTCTTTGAATATGTAAAACATCTAACTGAACACTAAATTAGATACAAGTAGGAGCAGGAAATACAGTTTGGATAATTGAAGGAAAAATGCCAAAGTTCTGAAGTAAGTTGCATTGATGGAAGTTGCTGATTCCTTGAAGAATTCAAACCTGACAGTCTGTTTCAGAATCATGTTATTTATACAACTGACAATGAATTCAAAACTCTTACTTAAAAATGGCAGGCACAGCAAAGAATGCCTTGTTGTGCACATTAAACAACCAGCAATTGTGTAACCACATTTATTTATCTGTTCTTTGGTGCCTTAGATTCCGTTCCTTCCAAGTGTGGATATAGAAGTGTCCTTCCTCAAAGTCCCTCTTGAAATGTATTTATTTTTTATTACTAGGGCTGAGAGCTACTGATGCCAAAG
This sequence comes from Protopterus annectens, assembly GCF_019279795.1. NCBI lineage: Eukaryota > Metazoa > Chordata > Ceratodontiformes > Protopteridae > Protopterus > Protopterus annectens. Next base: position 425,825,164 of record NC_056737.1, read on the forward strand.
AGACACTTATGCAAATGGTTATTTTCTTTTTCAGCTATTGCGTCCATTTATTTACAGGTACAAAATTTGCTTCCTACAGTTTTATAATATTGTGGCCTGGGTTCTCTCTCTCGCCTCTAGGTTCCCTTCAGTGATTTGTCAAGCAAGCGTCTGTACTCTTTGTCTGTATTCGCAAAGCTGTGTTCTTGTTTTTCAGCTATAAGTAAGGTCTATTTGCTGTTTTTGAAGGCTGTAGTAAGTTAGGTATTATAAAGGTCCTTAGCCCTAGAATTATATAGAGGAATCGCCAGCATGTGTTTTATTTTGTAATTCTTTTTCTTGTCTCAGCCATCTTTTTTTTTGTTATTTTCATGGGAATCAAGTATCGGCACAGTGGTTAAGAGTTGCATGCACAAAACTGTGTTATGTATTTTTACCGAATGTTTAAGTACTTTGAACTCCATATTTAATATTCTGTACTAGTTGGCATAATGGTTAAGGTGTTTACTTTATAGACACAAGGTACAGGGATTGATTCTCTCATAGGATAATTGGATAGACTTAAAATGGCCCACAAGGGTAGTTAGCCTAGTACTAACCTATGATCACTCAAAGCATCGATAGCTCAGTCAGTAGAGCATCAGCCATCAGCCTTTTAATCTGAGGGACCAGGGTTCAAGTCCCTGTTTCAGTGCGTGCTTCTTTAAACATCAATATTACTTGCTGACAGGACAGATTTGTGCCCCGGAGACTTCCCCTTCTATGGAATGGATTCCCGCTCCACGTCAAGCAGACTACCTCCTTAACCCTTTTTAAGTGCAACCTGAGTAACTGGATGGGGAAAAGAAAATACACCCTTGGGATTCCACATGTGTCCCTGCTGGACAGGGGCATCTGGTGAAGACTTGTCGGAACATGAGCTAAATTCTTGGCTAGGCTTGTAAGGGCCTCAAGGCCAATAGCCTAGTAACTTCATATGATCCTATGATCCTTTAGTTTTACAAAAGTAGATGCAGTTCAGAAACAGTGGCTTACAGTGTGGTAGAGTCAGATTCTGTGGGACAGATATGACGAGGATGGGCTGAGTGGGTTTGTAATGTATTTTTTAATTTATTCATTTCCTAACCAGGTAGACTGAAGCGGCCTTTCCTTGGCTCTTTTCAGCCATGACTGATTTCATTGATTCATAAGTGATTACTAGTTTAACGACCCCAGTGGGTCTTTTTAAGCCTAGCCATGCTTCTCAAATGTGTCGGACATGTTTTGATACCCTAGGGGTTATTTTAAATGGTTGATATAGGTTGGTCATGGTTGGACAAGCATTTACAGGCTGCCTCTGTCTAACTGAGATATAGATGCCAGATAGGGTTTATATTAAAAGACCAAAAAATCAAAACCGCGAACGCCTAAAGAGCGAAAGAAACGGACTCTCAAACTTGCTATTGTGGGGGGCACCCCCAGCTAAATATATTCCAACTTCGAGATTGCACTATAGTGAGGAAAGGGCAAATATTCCAATCTTCACTGTACCGCAATCTGACAAACAACACTTCGAGGTTCCGTTTTTTTTTTTTTTGCTCTTTAGGTGTTCGCAGTTCTGCTCTTTCGGTCTTGTAATATAGACCCGCCAGATCAGAGGTCAATTTCTGATTCCCCATACACTGGCCCAAATTTTAGTTGAATTGGGATAGAGAATAACTCTGATTCACATGGATAGGAAAACTGTTTCAGAGAATGGGTAGTCTCTACGAAACCTACTTGTCCTTCCAACATATCCTATTCATTTTGCAGATGAAGTTTAGGTCCTTAGATTGCTTAATTCTGATGCTGTTTGTGTTGCAGATGTGCAACAGGTCCATCAGAGTGGGATCAGAAGATGCTTTGTAGTTCAGGCATAGATTGCCTCTCAGCAGTCTGTAGGCAACTGAGTATAGGAACAAGGCTTTAAGGTGGCCCATGTAGAATATGCTGTTTATGCCCTGTATTCTTTTTGTGAGAAACCTCTGTGGATGCTCAAGTTTCTGCATATTCGTAGTCACGTACACACCAAAGGGAGTGTTGTACTCAATGACTGATCTGATGACAACTGAAGGCAGTGGAACAATAACATTCTTGGACTTAGATGTCATACCCTTACAAGGGCAAAGGTAGATGCAATATATATGGGCAATTTAGAATGGCTAATCAACCAACATGTTTTGCGAAGGCATGAGAAAAATACAGTACCTGGAGCAAACCCTGAGAGACATGGGGTAGGAAGAACTTGTTGTCATCTAAGACGATGGAAACTTAGACCTGGAACTAATACTTATGTTACACCAAGCATGAGCTTAATTGCTAGAGCTGAGGGAGTCCTCAGGCTTGATGTCAGTGGTCTGTCAAATTAGATGTGGTCCAGAAACGTGATGGGCAATGCTATGTTCTGGTATGTTCAAGATCTTTTGTGGCAGAGACTACAGGTTCAGCACTAAGCTGCAAGTAGCAGAGGAATGGAAGCCACTTCCAGAACACTAACTATGAGACAGGGGGATTAGAACTCCTAAGGGAGCAATAATAGTTTATTATCTATTACATCTGTGCCATATTTTGCTCATCTCGGGCATCTGTTTTTTTTTGTCAGAGGCCCTTTCTGAGAATAGCTGAATTTGAACATAAGTAAAGTGTGAGATGTATTATTTTCCACCTTGCAATGATGCACAGTAAATGTCAAGCTTCCAGGAAGAAAAAATCATAACTGCCTCAACACTAGTGTGTGTCTGTCACATTTGAAATACACATATCCAGGAAGGATTGCATCCAAGTGGTTAATTAAGTCAAGCAAGTACTCACTAATAGACAAGAAATTAAGCCATGTACCGCTATGAGCATAATGAAGTCTTGGATCTTGCTTCTAAGGCCTCTGTTCTTACTTTCAGTAGTCGAGCTCTGACTTATGGCCTAGGGTATACATGCTCCATCCCACAGAAGAAGACTGAGTGCCTCTCCAGTTTGCCTGATTGTCACAGTTTCACAGTTAGCATCATGTGACTGCCCAGTCTATTCCCCACCCATTTTCTCCATCTGTTCCAGACCCTCATGAAGGAGTCAGTAGTCCTGATGCATATTATCTAATATGTGAACTTGTTCCATTTGTTTTTCATCCTGTCTATGAAAACATGCTTCCTTATATTTGAGCTGCAACTTGTCCTGTTATCTTGGAGATTATGATCCATCCTACAACCTCTCTATTTTTATTTTCATCTGAATTTCTTCTCAGTTTCTCCTAATTATTTTATGGACCTTGCTCATGCCTTCCCTTTCTGTCTTGTTCCCAAAAGCAGACTTAGTTCTTTCCCCCTCTCTCCACAGATATTGAAGTCCATTGCTATTTCTACTCACCTGTTATGGAAGGTCTTGTGATTCTGCTATTTGTCCATGTCCACTTGTTTTACTGAAAGTAGTTGCTTTGATTTTAATATGTGAACCTACATTCTAACTTCCAGGAAAGCCTATAGTTAGAGAATTGGTTAGTCAGTGGACAAGGTCCACTGACTCCATTTGGTGCTGAAGAGTGAGTTCACCCACCTGAATCAGGTAGCCTTTTCTTCCAACAGAGTGGAGCATTAGTTTCCTACAAGAAGGTACCTCTTCCACAGATACGTACCATGACTCTGTCAAACTTCTGAATTTGTATATTCTGTTTTCTAATTTTAAGTTACTCTGGAAATAGAAAGTACCTTAGGAAAAAGTCATTTTAAAGTTGATTTTAGATAGAGCATGGCAGCAAATGGTTGTTGATTAAATCAGCACATTATCATAAAATAGGTGTGGTTGTTACAAATGAAAGTGATCAGGCAACATTTCAGCACAAAGTAAATGCATTAGAGAGTACACTATGTAGCATAGGCTTGAAAATAAATATCCAATAAAAGTTAAAAAATATTGGCAGCTAAAAAATTACAGATTGGCATTTGCTACTCAGGTGAATAACTAACTTGCAAAATTAAATAATTTAAATGTTTATTTTTAATTTATGAAATAAAAAGACAAAGAATTTTTCCAATATAAAAGATGTTGATATATATATATATATATATATATATATATATATATATATATATATATATATATATATATATATATATATATATATATATATATACACACATACATATATATATATATATATATATATATATATATATATATATATATATTAACTTTTCTGTTGATTTTTTTTTTCAAATTTAAGCATAAATATGGATGAACTATACTCTGTCGCATATCGTCTATTCAGAGGCTTAATGTACAAGGCCATGTCAAACCCAGAGCTGTTGGACATGCTACACTTAAAGAAATCCCAATCCCTCAGAGCCACATGCTCCAGGGATCTAAACCTTGTCATCGCAATAAACAAAACATGCTGGAGGGATAGGTTCCTGACCCAGAGACTCCCCAGACTCTGGAATGGATTGCCCATACATGTCAAGCAGAGTGCCACTTTGGCCCTCTTCAAAAGGAACCTTGACGATTGGATGGGAGAAAGGAAATTCACCCCGGGGATCACGTCAGTTGCCCTGTTAGACAGGGGTTCAGGGAAATAAATAGTGTGGGAAGAAATAGCCAGGGAATTGTTATGGCTAGGCTTGTATAGGCCCTAGGGCTGATAGCCTAGTACCAACCTATGAACCTATGAAAAATGCTGAAATGTCAACAAGAACTGTAAAAGTCTTGAAAGGATTAAAATTCACAGAGAGAGAGAAAGAGAGAGAGAGAGGATGAAAGTGGAAAAAATATGGTACTTTGTGGTCAGATAAAAGGACCCAGACTAGCCCATTGTGAATGTCCTGACATGACCTTTTACCATACCATATTAGCTTAACCTCAGATCTCCATGGCAGTATTTGGCTTATAGGGGCTCCATAAACGAAAAAGGATACTTAGAGAAGCAGGTGGTCATGGTGATATGGGGCCTTCCTATGGTCATTCCAAAGAACTAGTAAATATATATATATATATATATATATATATATATATATATATATATATATATATATATATATATAGACACAAGTAGTTCAACAAAGAAATTATTTATTTATGTCTGTATTTATGCATGTATATGTTTGTTTTTCTTTGTTTATATTTTGACCATTTTAGTTCCATTAAACCAATATCCTCTTTTTAGGGGAAACTTGAGGTGTAGTCACACTGACTTAAGAACATTTGGCTTGCACACAGAGAAAAGCCCTTTAATCTTTTTTTTTTTTTTTTTTGTGGGAAAATAAACAAAACTTTTTTGAAAACATAAAGCAGTAAGAGCTTTTGTCTCCTACACGTAAGACTTCATTAGACTGGTTAAACTATTCAAGTGAAATTTTAAATACCTTAATACCATCACATGATCAAGTCATATGATCACAATCAAATGAATGCCACAAGTTCCTTTTTTTAAACAAGAAACAATTTTATGGAATTATCACTTATGACATAAGCAATTATATATTTACATAAATGAAAACAAACCATAAAGACATATTTTCAGATGCATCACATATATATATATATATATATATATATATATATATATATATATATATAGTCATTATAAGTCAAACAATTGCATTGCTCATCTAATTCCTGCCTTCCCTTAAACCTCATTCCTCCTACAAACATTATTTTGTATATATTGTTCCCACAATTCCCATTTTTTTATGTAATTTGCTCCTACCCTTTTCTAAAGGTTCACCATTCAGTTCTTTTATCTCTGTTGCTATAGTCACTTCTTCTAGCACAGTCGGTTTAGACTTTGATTTTCATTTTCTAGTAATTGCTTTTTTGGCAGCCACCAGAACTTAACTCACCAATGCCTTAGTATGTTTAGGCAATTACAATTCTGTATCATGGCACAAAAAATAATTTCTTTAGTTAAACAAATTTGCTTACCCAGTATTTCTGACAGATTAGTCTGCAGGAAATTTTTAAAGTCTGCCAGTTCATTACAGTCCCACACAATACATTCCTGATTACCTATTTGTTCCCCATCACACCTCCAACATTTGCAATCTACCTGAGAAAAAATTATTTGGAGTGTGTTTGGGGTATAGAAATACCTATGCAAACACTTTCAAGTAGTGATCCTAAATCTTCTAGACTTTATTGCATATTTGGAAGCCATACATATATCCTCCCATCATTTTCTTGTGAACTGTTTATCTTCCCGACACTTTCTCACTTCCTCTGATTGATTCTAATAGTTATCATGCAATATTTTATATGCCCTACTAATTATCCCTTTTTTATCAGCAGCTTCTGTTCTAGATTCTACTAAAAAGCTCTACTAGTGATGGTCTTTTGCTTTGGATCCCCCTATTTCTTTCTTTTTGCCTATACGCTGCTATCAATTCTTGATAGGCAAGGCAATCTGCAGTTCAAATTAAATCTTGGCCTCTTCCCATTCAGTTATCTTTCTCTCTCTAAATATTTGCACCCGTTACCTTTGCTAGTTAATTCCAGCCCCCACTTGTCTATTCTGTGTACCCATAATTGCAGTCATCCATACTAGCAGAATCTCCTTTCTCCATTTCTGTGTTGGCTTAGTTCTTAGAATAATTTTTGCAACTTTATGTACATGATATTCTGTGCGGTTATTACTATTTTCGAACTGTATTCAAAATCCCAATTTCTCTTTGTTTCTTGAGTTTCCCCCTGTTTCATCATCTTCCTTTTCCACTTAGAATTATAGCTTTCTGTTTGTGTTATGTATAGGATCCTTAACTGTGCAGCTCTGAAATTTGGGTATATATTATAACCGCAAAACCTTACATATGTGAATACGGAAACGTCGACACATATTGAGCGAACTGCGAAAACACCGAACGTCCTGAACCACAAAATTCAAAATGTCGAATCGGCATAGCTGGACAACCCCACCTCCCGCTACATATTACCTACCCAAACAAAATAAATAATCCACATACATACACTTAACAAAACCCTACTTCTAACCCTAAACTAAAGCTTACATATATTACTATGTATGCACTTATCTTAACCTGCACCTTAACCCTAAGGTCTGTAACTATTGCACAACTACGTTAAGGAGCTATACTCAAACAAAATAAATGATCCACATACATACACTTAACAAAACCCTACTTCTAACCCTAAACTAAAGCTTACATATATTACTGTGGATGCTCTTACCTTAACCTGCACCTTAAACCTAAGGTCTGTAACTATTGCACAACTTACGTTTAAGGAGCTATCAAAACAAAATAAATAATCCACATACATACACTTAACAAAACCCTACTTCTAACCCTAAACTAACGCTTACATATATTACTGTGGATGCTCTTACCTTAACCCGCACACTAACCCTAAGGTCCGTAACTATTGCACACTTACCTTAAGGAGCTATACCGAAGAAGGGCCAACTATGACGATTCGACATTTCAAATTCCGCACTTCAGGATGTTCTGTGTTTTCGCGGTTCGCTCAATATGTGTCGACATTTCTGTATTTGTGTAACTGTGGTTTTGTGGTTGTAATAGGTAACCCTGAAATTCTACTTCAAATCAGATAATCCCAAACCACATTGTTCTATTGGAAGGATCAGCTTATCCCACTTGACTCTTACCCTTTTCCCTTCCCAGATAAAATTCAACTCTGTATTAATTGCTATCCACAACTATTCTGGTTGATAAAAATATGGCTGACCTGTGCATAAAACTAAAGGGACTAAAAACATTTTCACGGCTTGTATCTTGCTATCCATATCCAGTTTCTCAGTTTTTGTATTATTGTTTGTTTAGTCTCTCCTCACATATCCTTTGCAGCCATAACAGAATCCATACTCTTTTAAGTACTTCATGTCCCCATAAGAATGGATATCGCTGAATGAATTTGTGTGTGGTTAGATAGTTTACAGCTATTGTCTTTGTTTTATTTTCATTAATTTCATATCCCAAAAAGACTTGAAACTATCTCATAATGTTCCACAACACTAAAATATCCTTTTCTACTTTTATCAAGTATAAAATAATATCATCTGCAAATAAAGCCAACTTTTCATGATTACCATACCAATTGTATTCTTGAACTTTTAAGTCCCTTGTTTTCTTTGCCAGTGGTTCTAAATAGAACGCAAATAACAAAGGGAAAAAGGACACCACTGCCTGGTTCCTCAGCTCAAACAAAACTTTTTCAGAGAAGGCTCCCTACTTTAATTTTTGCCTCTGATCCCTCATATAGCCTCCTAATCAACCTTATAATTTTATCAAGGAATGCAAATGCTTCCATTGCTCTTCTAATAAAATTCCAGCTGTATAAAATAGTTTCTTGTCCTCAAGGCCACCAACAACAGTGGTATTTTCTTACATTCTGCATCCCTCCGGATCATCATTGTTTTATTAATGTTATGAAATGATTGCCTCCCCCTCCACAAAACCACATGGATCCATATCTATCATATTTGGGATCACCTTTGGCATACTTTTAGCCATTATAGACATAAATACTTTATAATTATGATTTAGAATCAAAATAAGCTTATGAAGTTGGATCTGATGGGTTCATCAGATTTACCATCTTGCAGAATAACCATCCAGAAAATCTTATTTTTTTTAAGAGCTTGTTCCTCTAATTCTACCATTTTGTGAAGCATTTCTTCTTGAGCAGTCTCATACTTAGCCAGTATTTTCTTCATTTCAACCTCTGATTTTTGCAGTTTTATCATCTCATCTGAATATCGGTTTAAAGCTTCTTCCATTTTTCTAACCTGTTATTATTTTAGTGATGTACTCCTTCAGTGTTTTATTTATTTTTATCAGCTCTGACTATATTTGACTTTTTTCCCTCTAGATTACAGGAAGTCATGTCTTGCACCAGCACTGGAGTTTCAGCTGCTTTTTGCTACACAGCTGCAAGGTTCTTCCCAAGCAGTGTTTTCTCCTCACCTTTTGTGATTAATTTTCTTTCAGGTTCTTTGAATTTCTTTTTTGCTGGCATCCACAAAGAGTTCTTACTAGCAAGTAACTGAAAATGTTCCCAGAATTCAAATTCACTGGGTCTCTTTTCTGAGTATCTGTTCTCACACTGTGAGAGTCGAAATTAAGCTGCTACTTACTGTACAGTCATCTTGGAAGTCCGGAGCCCCTTAATGTTTTTGATAATATTTTTAAGGAAAAGGTTTAAGCAGCAGCTGCAGCATTTAAAAGTGCAGTTGCTCAAGGAATAGAAAAAAAATATGATTTTTTATAAGTAGGAATACCTTAACAAACTTCCTGTATGGCTCATTAAGTTACAACTCTGTGATGAACTAACTGACTGAGCACACTTCTGGAATTGAAATCCACAAAAAAATGAAATGTAAATATTTTTTGCAGGGGGACAGGCCTCTACAGTTCTCAGACCTATATACACCAACCCCATGGGTGCACAAACACAATGAACTGATAAATCTCCCAAAAGAGAAACTGCTCTGGCGGTAATTTCCTGCTAACATGATCAGATACAATCCCATCCAGTTTGCACTCATCAATGAGTAGGAGAGCTTGTAATTAATTGATTTATTTATTTAGATTTGTTAACCAAGATAAAGTGCTGATCCACCTTGGGTCTATTTCAGGCCTTGTCTAGGTGCGAAAACAAAACACATTTACAGAAATTAGATTACATAACAGTTCTTTGTACAAAGTCAGAGCATGGAGTTAATCGCAGGATTGTATAATGTGTGATTTATACAAAACAGATAACTTGTATACATAAGCAGATGCAACTGTTAGTGGTCAGTGTGGTATATGATACGAGATATACAAAAAAAGTGTAAAAGGGGTGAGTGGAGGATTAAAGAGGAGTTTGACTGCAAATGAATACTACTGAGGAAGAAAGAGCAAAAGTGGAGTGGGGGTAGTGAAACAATCCAAATGGTGTGGAACAATTTAATAAGTGATTTTAGTATTTGCTTAAATCAGAAGAAACAGAGACTTAATTTATTTTAAAGAGAATGACCGCTGTAGTGGAATTGTGGTTACCCAGGTTCAGATGTCATCACTACTTAAATAATTTTGTAATACAATTAAGAAATCAGAGTTCCTTGTGTTATATCACATGACAAGCTACTATGGCTGGTTTCTGAAAATATTATATTATATGCTATTTAACACATTCATTATCACTTGGTTTCTACAATGTTGTAATCTTAAAAACCATAGACTGAATTATCTGTGACAAATGTAATTATATTATTTGTACAAAAGTATAGTGCGTGTCTGCTTTAGATGGTAGTAGACCAGCAGACATCCATTTACAATGATTTACAATAGTGCAAATTCCAAAACCAAGAGCTATTAGATCTAGAGAAAATAATCTGCAGAGAATCTCCCTGCTTTTTATGCACCTATTTCAGTTTATGTTTTATCAATAACCCATGGTTGGGTATCGGTAATGCTTGGTTTACCAACGGTTGGAGTGGTTTGATCATGAGGGCAAAGCCCGAGTGACCAAATAAGAACCACTGTGGATAAACCAAGCATGACCCACACCCAGCCATGGGCTGTTGCTATTATACAATTGTATCACTTTTGTGTGATACTGTGTAGTTTCATTTCAAGTCTTTTTGGAGTTACATGCATGTTCTTCCATTTTGTAGTAGGAAAAATAGTTCTTTACACATTTTCTTTCCATTTTAACCATTATACAATGACAATATTTAGCAGAAAAAATGTCTTGAGTTATTTATTTTTTAAATACATTTTTAAGACACTTTTTTTGTTTAATAGCTAATAACTATGGTTACAAAAATAGTATCTTTGGCTTTAAATTGCTGTTACTGTATGAGTACAGTGATATAGATAGTCTGTGCCACTATATATTAATTGTTTCTATTTATGCATTTATTTTTGCTTTTTATTAAGATAACACACTTCTTTTGGGTGTCATCCATGCCAATATACATTTTGCCTTTACTTTTTTTAAGGCAAAGGTGTTAGTAAATTATTTTTCCGTTTATGGGTGGGTACTTGTAGACTCCTGAACTCATGGCAGTTTTTTTAAAGGTCTCTCTGATAGGTTTTTGAGAGAAGATGTCTGTATGTAACTGTAACCATTTTAATTAATACAGCTAGCAGGACATCTTCCTATTTGTGTCATTACATTTGACACACAAATTCCCCATATTTGTTCTTTGGAACATTTTTTTTTTTATTTGTATTTCTTGTACAGAGTGGAAGACATCCATGTTTAGTTGTAACCTTTGCCTTTAATAGATACATGAACCACATTGGTATTATTGCACTTAAAGTGCAGACTCCCAAACTCCAGGTAATAATTTTATTAAACAAATTTCCTTAATGTATATTTTATGTAGGAGTGGAAGAAATCTACATTTAGCTGTATTTTTTTAACATTTACAGTTGGATGGACTTTTTCTAGTTGGTGATGGTGGATTTACGATGTGTACTCTGATTGCTCTGCCCAATCAATGTGCTCATTTTTGAACAGAAACTATCTTTTATATAAATAAATCTAATTGCCGAGTCAGTATAACAAAATGATAATATATATATATATATATATATATATATATATATATATATATATATAATATATATAATAATAATTCACAAACTTAATTGCCATATGATTCCCTAATGCTAATGTAAATTTTATATAAAATTATATGAATGGGATCAACTTGTAAGTAATTTTTTTATTTGTGATTTACACAGTAGAGCTGAGTATATCTAGTTTCCTGATTATTTAACAATTGTATACGTTTAGATATGTATTCTACAACTTCTTTTAGACACAAATTCAACATATTCAATTGTTTAAAAGCTGCAAGACCAAATGGCCAAATGTGTAATCATATATTATAGGTTCATAGGCTCATACATTCATCATGTTGATAGAGTGGGCCATTTGTGGCCTACTTGATGATCCCACCAATTTAGCAGAGACAATAAATTAATATCAGAGACCCTTTTCTTTAAGAGCTTGTGGGACCAGATTGGGGGTGTACTTATGATTGCCCATCCAGTCTTTCAGGTTAGAGTTAAACAGAGTCAGGGACATACTCTACTTAACCTCTAAGGAAAGTCATTCCGGAAAACGGGTGCTCTCTGTGAAAGATGTCTGTCCTGCCAACAGATGCTATTTATGTTTCAGTAGTAGTTTAGGTCTCTTGAGCTGGTGTCTAGGGTGGGAATAGTTTTGTGTGTAGGAAGTTGATTAGGACTGGATCTCTCAGGGCTCTCTAGACAAGGCAGAGACCTCCTCTCAATCATTCAATCAGAAAAGAGTAAAAGTACTTTAAGGCATTCAGAGTAACCCAAGGAGGACATGACTTTGGTTTTTTTTTTTGGTAAAGAAATACTGTGGTCTCTAAAGATGAGTCATATGCTTAGTTCAGTACATACCATAGGGGCACTATGATCTATTATTGACCTGACCCAGCTATGTTAGAAATGCTACATCTATAGAAATCCCAATCCCTCTGCACCTCATGCTCCAGAGACCTCAACCTCATTACCACAATCAACAGAACATGCTGGAGGGACAGATTCATAACCCAGAGACTGCCCCTGCTATGGAATAGACTTCTCATACATGTCAAACAGAGCACCTCACTGGCCTTCTTCAAGAGAAATCTTGATGAGTGGATAGGAAATAGAAAATTCACTCTGGGGATCACTCCAGTGGCTCTACTTGACACAGACACTAGGAACTAAGGTTGGGTGGCACGATGCCAGGCTAATCTTATCGGCTAGGCTTGTAAAGGCTCCAGGGCCATTAGCCTAGTACACACCTATGAACCTATGAACCTATGATAAGGGAGGAACAGAGGGGGACAATGACTCACTTTTATATAGAAGATATGCCCCTGGTGATTAGTCTAGCTGTATGAAAGGATTTCCTATCTGTGGTCACGTGGTGGTCAAAGGATAGTTCATTGTCAAGGAAAGTGCCCAAATCCCTAATGATAGAGTTGATTTTTGGAGGGAGTGTTGTCAAATATGTAACAGGTACAGGAGAGCCCAGATTTGACAAAGGATACAATGCTGCATTTTTGACATTTAATTTGAGGATTCTCCTGGAGAATACACAGATCATCTGAGATATTTATGCCAGATTTGAGTTTTCAGTCACTGGCAAATTTCATCAGCCACAGGACTTTGGTGTCTGCTTTAATGTCACAGAAGTAAATAACAAAGAGGAGTGGTCTCAAAGTGATCACAGTCACTCAGAGGCTCTGCTGGTAGCTATTCTTTTAGTTGACAGTGTGTCTGCAACACTTACAGACTGAGTTATGATGGTGATCCAGCTTGCTATCTAATGGGTAAAATATGTGCCTCCTTTTAATTAGATTAGTTTATCATTAATGACTGAGTGTGGCATTATTTTGAAGGTTTTGGCCAAGTCCAGTTATTGCATTATACTAAACATGTACGTCTCATCTGTGTCATGCACTTGCTCTTCATTAAGATAAAAATGTTATTAATATTGCAACATTGATTAGAAATGGTTAAACTGTTATTATCCAAGACCAGGAAAGAAATGTCCAAACCTTAGGAACATCTGATGAAAAAAATACATTTACTATGCAATTTTAAATTTTTTTAGAAAAAATATAAGTATCCAGTTACTATTAAGTGATGCCTCTGTAATAAACCTGTAAATGGTAGCTTTTAGGTAATTTAAGCCCAGCCTGTTAAAATTTGCAAAAAAATGTCAAAGGTTCAGACTGTTAGATCAAATGTTCTTTTGAACCAATGGCATGGCATGCAGGCTCAGTAATCAGTTTTGAGATAATAGTTTCCTTTTTTTAAAGGAATTTAAAAGTATATAAATGTTAAAGAGTCTGATGTTGGCATTAGAGAAGGGTATAATAACGTGTGCTGCTCTGGAAGACTTACAAGTACAGAATCCCAAGCACCAACATTTCCTATTTGCTGACTAAGCAATGCAGAAAGTTGTAGCTCCTCGTGTACTACAGTTGTGTCAGGAATGGGTATTTTGGCAAAGTATAATTGTTATTATTTGTATATTTTGTTAAAGCCATTGCTGTTCAACCTTAGATACTGGATTAAGGCTATTGTTGAGTGTGCAGTTAGGGAATTAGAAACAATGGAATATGATAACTAGTATAGTCACCATACTAGGGTTGCCACTTGTCCATTTTTTTTTGATTGTTCGTAAATAGAGGGCTTTGTCTGGTTGTCTGGATTTTACACTGTAAATCCAGAATTTTGTGTTGCTCCCATGAGTCCCACCTTTCTTGAAGCTGATTGGTTAATGTCTTGCAGTTAAGTTTAGCCCAAGTTCTTCAGTGCAAGAAAACACTGAAGCGGAAATCAAATCCCACATCTCACAAGAGTGAGGTGTTTATAATTATAGCAATTCAACATGCATGACCACCATTTTATGGAAAGAGCAACCAATAATTAGAAGAATGAGCAATACTTGATTGGGCAACGGCGTGAAGGTTTTGGCACATGCGGGAATTGGTATATAAGTGCTACCAGCAGTGTGCTCCAGTCCAGTAGCCACACACTTCACTAGATTACAGTAACTGGCAGAAGCCAGCAGCTGCACTTCTCTCCACCCCAATAAAAAAATGCAATTTTTTTTTGTAAATGTTTACCTCAAGTCCTCCTTGTCATCCTTGATGATTGATGATGATGATTGTTTAGACAATTCAGCTTATCCCTGATGAGACGGGTAGAAAGAATCATTTTCTGTAATATGCATCCTATCTTATTATTGAGGTTCTGCGTTTTGCAACTTGATGTAAGCATGTAAGGTATCTGACACTGTAAAAGATTATCTAATTAGTTTAGCAGATGGGGGGAGGGGGAGAAGGTCTAGTTGCCTAGGTGTTTGAATAACTGGGATCCTAGAGAAGGTCAGCCATTTTTTGTTGTTTTACAGTGTTGTCGATTTTTAGTTGACTGTACAATAAATCTACAAATTTTATTGGTTATTGTCTGAATGGTTTGTGGAGTTTGTTTTTGATGCCGAGATTATGAGGCTATGATAATCTGTCTTTACATTTACTTTGCTATGTGCTGACCTATCCCTTGCTTGTATCACTAGGTGGTTCTGTCTGGGCAGGGAAACTAAGAAAAAAGCTCTTTGAGTCATTTATCTCAGATGTCCTGTGCTGCAGTTATTTTTACTGTCACTTTACTGTATTTTCTAGAGTTGCACGACATAGACATCTTGACTAGAAAACCATGAACACCACAATGACTTGTACAGATATACAAGTATTTCTGGGGTACTTTGATTGTTTTGTGCTGGTAGATGTAGGAGGCATAATATGTATAAGGGGACCAATTTGAATACTATCAAAAGAATCTGTTGTTTCACAAAGGACACTGTCCCCTCTCCTAGGGTACACCCATTTGTATTTACTTGCTAAGTGATTTAAAACCCCACTTTATACAAGCACCTCTATATAGTGGTGATTGAGAAGCACTTATCTGTTTAAATAACTTACTAACTGTCACACAGGGTGCACAATATCCTAAACTAACACGAATTTAGTGATTTTTTCTCTCAAGCTAGACATTTTTACTGAAAATTATATATCAAGCCTTACTGCATGCCACTTCAAAAAGGTGTAATGTGGTTGTGCCTGTTGTCACATACAGCTTTGCAATAGCTGACAATGTTTGTATTTTTGGATAGTCCAACATTCCAATATAAGCTCTATAGTACAACAGAATAAAATGTGCCCTGTTAATGGAGGAATATTTAAGTAATATTTTCTTCCAGTGCAAGCTATCAAAAGTAACTGCCTTAAATTACTCACAGCATCCAAGTATTGACTTTGAATCAAAACATTGAATCCTGTACAGAAATGCTATATGGATGCAGTTAATCACCTTTTCAATTATAAAATCAACAGGCTATTCAAATAAATAATTTTTTTGAAGTTTATAGATAGCCACAATTGCATAAAACCACAATATCAAGTGACCATGCATACATACACATAGCAACCACATCTATAATTTGGTTTTGTAGATCTTACATTGATTTAGACAGATTTTGGCTGCAAATTAAAGCAAGAACCTCATGGATCTGGGAATCATCACTTTACTGTATAGACTGCCACATTATACTATTTCTGATGCAGGAAACAGGCATTTTTGCTTTACTTAGTTAAGGATGCCCTCCTTGTAATTTTCTGAGAGCTGCGACTTTTTTGCTGTGACATAGGAAGGAAAGCATGTGAAGAGAACTTGTTCTAGTTTAACCACAATATTTTGCTTGTTTATGGAATAACATGACAGAAATATCATGTGATATCAATTTTCAGATGTGTGTCAGGTACACACTGCCACAAAGTGTCTCCCTAACTTCTGCATACATAGGTTGTACTACGTGGGCTTGTGGGGAGTGAAGGACTGATAAGGCATTCACCTACTCCTGGAGGGTGGGAAGAGAGTATTTCTTAGGGGTACATGACTTACCAGTGAATCTCCAGTGTAGACTAGGGCCCTGAAGTGCAGTGTGCACATGCTTCAAATCTGATTCGGGGGCTATTGCAGTTATCTGAGGGAACGATATCCTCACAATGCACCCACTGGGTGATTTCAAAAGAGTGTGCAAGGGAGAAAACTTGGCATGTATAAAACAAATCCTTAACTACTCTGCAATAATGAACATAATAATTTCTCAACAAGAAAGAGTGCTCTAGAATGCAAGCAGAGTCAAGAACCAAAACGTACATAAACATATGATCAGATGACTGAAACAAAAACATTAAAAACACACAACAAATGTATTGTTTCAGCAGACTGCAATGTCAACATTTAGCACATGGAAGTGTACAGTGGTAAATAAATATGCATAGGCCAGCTGTGGTGATGTAGTGGGATAAAACCTTGACTACACAAAGGTGACCCAAGTCCAACTAGTGTTGACAGGGAAGATGATGGGTAAGCCCATTTGGGGGGAGGTTGGGATGGGTGGAGCTGGCTGCACTTAAACTACCACTATCCCTTGGAGGAGGGGTGGTGATACCGCGGGTCAGCTTGGAAATGGGCATTAGGCTCACCAAGCCACAGATGGGTGGGGTCCTCAAAGCAAGTGTGTAGAAGCATGCACTCACAAAGGTAGGGCACTGGAGACCACTGCAGTGACATGGTTTGCATTTGCCCCTGCTAAGGGTGTGGGGTCAGGTTATCGGGTGCTGGGATGTTGATGGGAGCACAAGGCACTCTCATGTCTATCTCAACAATGCCCCTCCCGGACAGCTCTTATCTCAGGTACTTTCTGATCAAGGGGAGGTTTGATGGTCAACAAACATGAGGGTAAAATCACTTAGAAAAAAATTAATAAAATTAACAAAGAAGATTACATATAATACCTTGCAAAAATGTTTTCATGCTCTGCAGATATTGTTATAACATTAGCATGAATTTTAATTTCCTGTCTAATTTTAGGTGCTAAATTTTACAAACAACGTGTTGTTTCATTTTGAGTAGCTGCAAGTCAAAGCAAATAAAAGGCTGACTAGTTACAAATATGTCTATGTACAGCTTCTAGAACACTTAGTTAATCACGTTAGCCTTAAAACCTGAGCTATTTTGCCCATCAACATTTATTTATTTACATTTGTTGACTGGAATAGTCCAGCTGAGCTAAGCATAGCTCCTTTTCAGTGGAGTCCTGGGAAAAAAGCTTCACACATAGAGTAGACCATGTAAATAGAAAAAAAAGAATAATTGTACAGTAGGCAAATATAATAGTATCTGCAGCAATATAAATTTTGTAATAGCAAGTATGAAAGCAAACTATAGATTTCTAGTTGTTCCAAGTGGAATGTAAGAAATAGTTCTTATGTATAAAAAGTAGGGATAAGGACAACTATAGAAATATATATTTAGAGTGGCAGCTATGGTTCAGAATGGTGTAAAGTTTACCTTAAGATTCAGAAAGAATCTCTCCACTAGTGGTAGCAGACTAATGTGGGTTGGTGAAATAAATGCAAAATAGAGAATTTCTGCTCTAGACTCAAGGTAAACCAGCACAAAGAAACTCTAGAGGCCAATTACCATGACTCTGAGTTGAACATGCACTGTCAGACCTATTTTCGCTAGTGTTCTTCCTACTAATCCATGCATCACAGTAATATATACACCCCTCAACACACACACACATACACACTCCCAGACGTTCCCCATATGCACACATGTCCAAGCAGAAACAAGCAAGATCCTACAAACTTGCTCACATTTACAGAAACACTCACTGATATTCCCACATGCGCGCGCACACACACACACACACACACACACACACACACACACACACACACACACACACACACACACACACACAGCTTTCCTATACTTACCTCCTGCTGGGTAGCCACTCAGACATACACGCAGAGACACACACACACACACACACACACACACACACACACACACACACACACACACACACACACACACATGCACACACATGCACACACACACACGCACACACACACACACACACACACACACACACACACACACACACACACACACACACACACACACACACACACACACACACACACACACACATACACACACACACACATCCACTTAGCCATATCATGCCTCTACAGACATATAGACACTCACAGACCCATGATCTGTGACCTTTCCCATAGAAACAAATGAGTGAATGCTGTCTTTTTAATGGCATTCACTTTTTCCTCCTTGCAAAGAAATAAACTCACTTGCATTGATTTGCTTCCCAGTACCATTTTCAGGGGAGAGCACTTGACTAATTTGCATTAGCCACTCCCCTGGGCAAGTACATTTGCAGCAGGTTTGACAGAGAGACTGCTTTGTGCACTATAACCACTTCCAAAGTAAAAGTATAGAAGGAGATTAGTCTGTGACTCGCTTACTCTTACTGTGGCATCTATATTACAACAGCCAAGCTTTAGTTAATCAAATAACTAAAGCTCGATCTTGTAATATCGACAGCTAAAATTGTCTATTAGCCGATTCAACCAAGGGAAACACTTCCCTTGGCCGAATCAAAAAAAAAACTTTACATCTGAAATCAAGGGGGGGGGGGGGCTTAGCCCCCCACACCCACCTACCTAAATATACCAACTCCGAGATCGCTTCAAATTGGAGAAATAGGCATACTCCACAGAACGGCCAAGGAGAGTGTTTCACTGGGTTAAATTGTCCGTTCGACAATTTACGGTTTCGATATTACAAGTTTGAGCTTTACTTATTCAATTAAGTAAAGCTTCGATATTGTAATATAGAACCTTACTGTGATATGGAAACCTTCTATGGGAAGCCTTCTGCATCATGGTCAGCCATTCTGAATCCCAAGGTGGAGAGAAATTTAGACAGTAAGCATTATTTGTCTGGTATAAAATAATGATACATTACATGTGGTGGTTGCTATGTATTCTAAAGGAGTGAGATATTATATGAGTTGGTAGCTAGGGAAGATATACATTGTATTATGCATAGCAGTGCAGCCTTCTTGCGAGGTAACTTAGTAATAGGTAATGCTTAGTAGGTTTAGCTTAGTAATACATTTTCAGTTCTAACATCAGAAGGAATAATATTTAATTTATTAGCTGTAGTGATGGAGTACAGTGCATTTTAATACCCATTATATTAATTGGTGGTGCATAATCAGTTTTGGTTAAGTGACCGTAAGCATCTTACTTCATTGTATCTGTATACTATTTGTTAGAGTCGAAGGCTTGTTTAGTTAATTTAGGATAGTATAGATGAGTTTTAGTTGGGATAGTATTGTATTTTGCAGTTCTAACTACTCAATTTTCTACAGTGCACAACAATTGTGGGACCTATGCAGTAGGTTTGCTGATGTCCTGCAATATTATTGCAACAGCATTGTAATTTGTTTCTTTAATTTTTTTTTTGAGATTTGTTAAGAGTGGGAGAGGCATATAGTAGAGATGGTAGGAGAAATGTTTGTGCAGTGGTTGGTAGTACATTCTATACAATACAGTTTTGGATCTGTAGAGTCCGCCCATTTTCTATTAGCTTTGCAAATAGCATAGTCTATGTGCTTATCACTCTTAAGCTTGCTGTCTAGGATTACGCCAAGTATCCACTACTGTTTCAATATGCATGCTGTTGAGTGATTTAATGGAGAAATCTAGTTCTTATTTTGTTGAAAAATCATTAACAAGCAGTATTATCTTAATTGTTTTTGGCATTCAGTTGAAGCTGAGAGTTGACCAACCATTGTTCAAGCACTTAGAATGCTGTATAACTTCATGACGTTCACCTACTGAGGTTCTATTACAGGTTAAGGTTGAGTCATCAATGCATTGCACTAAAGTGGTCATGGGTGCCACTTTGTATATGTTGCTAATAAATACGTTGAACGGTAAGGGACCTAGTACAGATCCTTGTAGTACTTATACTGTGACTGGGAAATGTAACACTTTGCTATCTTTTGGATCATGTTCTTTGGCTGAGATAGCTTATGAACTTTAGAATAACTTCCTTGCACAAACCTAGTTTGCAAAGTCTGTGGTGACATACCTGATGTGGCATAATGTCAAAAGCTTTAGACTGGACTTGGATCTGTAGAGTTTGCTGATCTTATTTTAAGTGGCGCCCTTGATTTGACTCTTTGTATCTTTGATCTAGAAGTAAGATCCAGTATGTGACTGGATCAGAAACCATACTGCATGTGCGATAGTAAGTTATGTTTTGTAAGATAGCCAAGAAGCTGCTTGCAGATACATTTCTGCAGAATTTTTGAAAGGGGTGGTAGAATGTCTCTAGGTCTGTAGTTAGATAACTGCACAGAGGTGCTACCTTTGTGGATAGGTATTATATATGACTGTTTCTATAGTTTTGAAACATGGTGTTCTTTGATGGCCCTGTTTATAAAGACTGATACTGCTTAGACAACTGTGGCCACAGCAGTGCATACATAATCTGCTGGCATGTTATCTGAGGTTATTGAGGTAGATTTCAGGCTTAATTTAGCTGACATACTGTTTTAAAAGCTGTATGCTTCATTTTGTGGTGTAGTATAGATGTCAGTGTATTATGTGCATCATTATACTAAACAGGCTGCTCTATCTATAAAATGAGAATTAAAAGAATACACTGTGCTATAAGGGCTGACAATTAGGGCAAGGGAGTCTGACAGTGCAAAGGATTAATCCTTTGAGCTGTTAGTGAACTGCTTCCTGTCATCCAGTGTTTAATGCCCTCAGCCTCCATTTGCCAACTGTGCGACTCTGAGCAAGTCACTTAACCAGACAGTGCCCTGTGGCATCTGAGAAATTTGGATGGCCTCTTTAGTGGTTTCCAGGATTACATGCCCTATATTTATTTATTTATTTATTTTGTTTACTGGGAAAGTCTGATTGGACACAAGTCCCATTTTCAGCAAGGCCCAGGGAGAAAAGTTCCACATAAAATACAAATTTACAATAAATGGGAATAAAAAGTAAACATTTTAAGCACTACTTTACAGGTAGTATTGAGACAAATAGTAAAGGCATTTATCACATACTTTAGAAGTTATATTATTTTATATAAGTCAAAGACATGTTAAGTTGTAATCTTTGGAGATACAAGACCAACAATAATGCACATAGGCTCAGTATATGTATATTGACATTAATGAGGTAGGATGTCACTAGAGCAGGAGCAGAAAATAGAGGAGGAGGAGGAGGAAGAAGGGTACAAGCAAAAATAATCAAGAAAAACATAAGTAGAAAAAACTTCTAATAGTAGAGAGGTTGAGATAACAGTAGATAGGTAAGATGATGGGGTGGGTATGGAAAGGGAATTAGTATGTGAAGATTATGAGTATAGATTAGTTGGAGGAGCAGTAGTGGGGATGAAATGGACAGGGATAAGAAAGGTGAAAGAGTCAGGGTGATTGACAGATTTGCAATGGAAGAAAGACAGAAAGGTGGGCTTAGGGTGCGGGCAAGAGCATAACCATGAAGTTAGGTGTTAGGTGTTGTTTTAGGTCGTGTTGAAACATGTGGTAATGTTGTCTTGTTTTAGGGTAGGTGAGGTGGAGTTCCAATGGTTAGCAACATAGTTTGAGTAAAGTGAGTCCCCTACACTGTTATGAGACTTGGTCCTTGTCAGGAGATATTTGTTCTGTGAGTGGAGATTCCTAGGAGAGAAATAGTGTTTGAGGATGTTTTGTGGGTATGTGTTGGGTTTGTGTATTATTTTGTGGGCACTAAGCAGTTGGGACTAGGTAAGATAAAGAGGTACTAATAAAATAAGTAACAAAGGGCCACGGCTCCAAAGGCAGATGGTCTGAAGAAGTTCATTTGATCTGAGTGAACGAAAGTGCTCACAGATTAAAGTTTTGGTTTGCCTTTGGAACCGTGGCCCTTTGTTACTTATTTTATTAGTGCTTTATTTGTTGCTTTTTCGAATATAAATAGCTAGTTCGAGCCAGTGTAGGTACTTCAGTGATAGCACTGGTGTGAACAGTTTGGTAAGCTGGATGAAAACCTGGCTGTTTTATTGTAGAAAACCTCCAGTTTATTTTTTAAGGTGGAGTGAAGGTTAGTCTGGATGGGTGCTGTATAGAGAAGTGAAGGGAGAAGATAAGATGCTGCTAAAGAATTCCTAGAGTAGTCAGTGAGAAAAGTTTGTTTCTGTAGAGGAAGCCCAACTCTTAGTGAGTTTTCTTGATGGCTTGAGTAATGTGTTGATCTTATTTTAAGTTATCATCGATTAAGACACCAAAAAGCTTTGTGCTGGAAATTATTTCAATTGAGGTATTATTTGCTGATGTGATGTTGAAAGATTGTTTCTGTGCTGACAGAGATTTGGGTAAAAACAGCATTAATTTTTTTTTTTTTTTAGCATTTAATAGTTGGTAGCCATCTAACAAGGCCTCAATTGAGAAAAATGAGTTCTGGATCATATTGTGGAGTAACTATAGACTTGGTGGACAGCATATGAGTCTAGCATTGTCCATGTATTCTACGATGGAGGATTCTTTGGTAGATTTGTAAAGATTATTAATGAATATGCTGAATAGTAAAGGCCCTAGAATAGATCCCTGAGGTACACCAACAGAAAGGGGAGAAA
Organism: Protopterus annectens; assembly: GCF_019279795.1. Classification (NCBI taxonomy): domain Eukaryota; kingdom Metazoa; phylum Chordata; order Ceratodontiformes; family Protopteridae; genus Protopterus; species Protopterus annectens. Next base: position 425,848,221 of record NC_056737.1, read on the forward strand.
TCTCATTTCCATTTTACAGCCTGGAATCTGTTGGTGAGATAACTGTGAAATCAGCTAAGGAATGAATGGAAGAATCCTAGGGAGAGTAGTTTATGGAGCAGGCATTGGTGTGAAACTGTGTCAAATGCTTTTGACATGTCTAAGAAGACAGAAGATACTAGGTTGCCAGTGTTTCTATACATTTTATGATTTCAATAAAACTGAGCAGAGCAGTAGTGGTGCTGTGGAAAAGTTAGAAACCATGTTGTGTGTTGGAGAGGAGACTGCTGTTGTGAAAGTGGGAAAGGAATTGGGAATGAATGCATTTTTCTAATACTTTGGAGAGTGGAGGTAGAATACCCATAGGTCATAAATGGAGAGGTCCATAGATGTTCCCCCTTTATGCAAAGGTATGATATAGGATTTTTTTTTCCAGATGGCAGGGATGTAGCTTTCTGCAATTGATTTGTTTATGAGTATAAATGCAAGGTTTTCTACAGCATCTGCAGCAATTCTGAGATATTCTGGTGGTAGGTTGTTAGCAGCTAGTGTTGAAGTTTTTTTAGTTTTAGGAGGTGGTTTTTGGTAGAAGAGGTAGATACTGGCTGTGAGGACAGAGGATTTTGGTGTTGATTAGTACTGTTTGGTATAGTGAGGCTGGTGGGTAGTTTGTTAAGTAGGGAGAGGACAGAATATATAAAATATGTATTGAACTGGGTAGCTATAGGGACAGCGTTGGTGGTGGTGGTAGTTGGAGAAGGAATCAAAGTGTGGCCTAGGTGTAATAGTTTTTTGACTGTATTCCAGAAAAGCTTAGGGTTCTGTTGGTAGTTGTCTTGGAACTTGGAAAAGTAGTTAGTTTTGTCTGATCTGATTTTTTGTTTAGAAAGGTTCCTAAGCTGTTTAAAATATTGCCATTTTTGTGGCGCGTTGTCAGTAGATCATGCTTCCCAAGCTTTACTCTGTTTGTCATGAGTTGCCTGGTTTCCCTAGTGAGCCATGGGGTGGGGCTGGATTTGCTTTGTTTTGATCTGATGGGAGGTAGTTCACTTAATATGTTAGGGAATGTGTTGTGAAAGTTAGTTACAGCATAATCTTGGGGTAAGTATTTTAGAATATCCCAGAAGCATTTGTTAAGGTAGTTAATGAAGGTGTCATTATTGAAGGAGGAGAGTGTACGCATATTATTATAGATTACGTGTTTATGTGCATGATTAGATTGTCTCCTGGCAAAGCTTGGTAGATGGACACTGATATTGTCATGTAGGCAGCCAGCAGTGTTAATTGTGTTAGGGTTGTTGGTAATTATCCAGTGTAATGCAGACACCCTATTAGTGAAACTGTCTATTTGAGTAGCAGTAGTGATAATCTGGATAAAACCAAAGAGATTGATAGAGAGTGTGGGAGAGTCAAAACTGATAATGAGTCTATATTAATGACACCTATGATGATGGTTTCTGTGGTGGTATTATAAGATTTCATCTAGTAGTGGGATGTTGTTTCCAGGAGGGGATATAGATGGCAGTGATTCATTCAAAGATTCAAAGTGAACTTTATTGACATTTAGGACTACACATGTGTAAACTTAAACAAAATTACGAGTACCAGCTCACCATGAGAGTATAGAAGAAGCATGGGATATAACAAATACAACATTAAGACATATCAAGTAAAGGAATTGGAGACTAATGACTATGCCACGAAAACATAAGAAAAAAGCTAACCCCCCCCCCCATGTAGTCATATAAATACTGTAGACTAGCAACATGACAAGCAAAATTGGTTATTGCACATGAGCTAAAATTGTCACTTTTATGTATAAAGCAAGTAGCAGGCAATTGCACTTGATTGCAAATATATAGCTAAGTATTTATTTTATTTACTGACATTTGTTAACCGGGTTGGTCCAGCTGGGCTTGTGGCCCATTTTCAGTGGAGACTCAAGGAGAAAAGCTCCAAAAAAAACACAAACAGTTTACAGAGAATCAAACATTTGAGTCAAAAATATGGCCAAAATCAGTTATACAAGAATGTTAGAGAGACAAAGCAGAAATGCAAACACATGATATATACATACCAATATTTTTACAGACTAAAAAATATATTTACATATTTACAAAAAGAGTTAAGTCCAACAGTATTGATTGTAGAGTTTAATAAGTATCCACAATAGTGGAGTACTTAGCTGTATGTGGAGGGACTGAAAAGGTATATAGTAGGGTTGTGGGGAGCTTAAGTAGGGGCTTGACAAGGACATATTTTGGAGTCGAGTAAATGAAGTTCGAGTTTTTCTTTAAAGTGGGATGGGTGAATAATAAAACAAATGTCTCTTGGGAGTTTGTTCCGGGCTTGGGCGGTGGAGTGTTTATATATGAAAAAACTATATAAGTAAATAAATAAATATTGAGCATTCCAAACAAAACACTGTTATTAAGTTAATTTGTGGTGGAATCACTAGGGCTGGTGTCCGAGCTAATAAGTCTCATCACCATTGGGTAGAATTTGTTAATGGATCCTACAATAAATACTAAGGTATGTCCTGCCAGATGACAGCTCAGTAAACCAGCCATGTGCAGGGTGTGAGTAGTCATTAAGCATTTTGTGGGCTGTCTTAAGGCTCCTTGCTGTGAATAGCTCTTGGATTGATGGTAGACTGGTGCCCATGATTTTCTCAGCAACTCTCACCACTCTGTGTAGCTTCTTTTCAGCTACTGTACAGTTCCCAAACCAAACAGTGAAGTTACAGGTGAGAGTGCCCTCAATAGCTGGAGCTTTTCTCATGCTCTTGTGTTTGTTGATTTGTAGGAGAGAGAGTTATTTCAGCACTGAGGAAGTTGGGATGGGTGAGGGGGTAGGAAGTGATTTCAAGCTGTTTTTATATATCGTAGCTATGACAACACTGTAGCCTGGGGTAGAATTTCCTGGTCTTTAGTACCTTTTTAGCCAGATTTATGTGGCTATTAATATGTCAGGAGTGTATGAAGCTATATAGGCATGTAACTGTGGTAGTTTATTGTAGTTGCTCCTAAGATTTAATTCATCAAAAGTAGACTGTTTTCTTGGCAGGGTGGAAGAGAAGTACTATGGGAAGCTGAGGTGGTAGAGCTGCAAGTGTATAGAGAAGGTCCAGGATTAGGATGTACATCACCATCAAGACCAAGCTTAGATGAGAGGTGTGTGCAGTGAAATCATTTTTTGTGCCTAGTTTTCACCTTTACATTATCTGTGTGTAGTTTGTTTTCTTCTTTGGGGTGTATTTGTAATTAAAGAAAGTATGTGATGTGATAGAATATAGGTTAGGTACTAGCGCATGGTGAGGGGGATGATTTAGAATTATTTTGTAGTGCTCTGGAGGTAAAAGTGAGGTTCAGTAACAGTGGAGTGTAATAAGATGTGGCATGGACAAAAATGGATAGGAGAAGTAGAGACAGTAGGCAAAAAGGCCAACATAATTTAGTCATAGTAGAGAAAAGTAGATTTGAAGAATTTTATGAGGGATGATCGGTGGAATAAATTAAGGTATTGATGTTTAAACAGAGGTGGGTGGATGAAATAATAGGGGAGAAGAAAAAGCAAAGAGAGTAGAGAAAGACCAAAAGAAAGGTAGTGTGATATAATATGGCTAACTGTAAGAGGGAAGAGCAATGTGTATGGTTTTGTGTAGGCATGGAGTGGGTGGGTTTACAGAAGTATATATGTACTTGTAGTCAGGGTGAGTAAGAATTGGGGTGTAGGGTAAGGGAATGAAGTGAGCCCAAGCTAGGCGAGGGCAAACTGAGCAAGTTCCAGCCCCTTAGGGCCAGTGCATGGCCAAAAACAAGCAATAGAGTTTACACTGTTAGAGTTTGCACTCAAGTAACTAAGGGTACTTACTAGCGTAACTGCAAAAGTAAATCTTAGATTATGTAGTATTAAAAGTAGTAAACTAAAAACAATAAGGGTAGAAAGACAAAGTAATGTAGCAAGTAGTTACCAGTAAAACTTCAGGGCAAGGAAAAGGGAATAAGCAAAGCAACATAGAACTGCCTATACAGGCAACGAAGGAGACTCACAAAAGCAGTAGCTGGAAAGAGCAATTAAGAAAATAAAACCTGCCAGCAAGAGTAGGGTGCAGTTTATTAGAGAGGGTGGGGGAGGGGAAACTTAAAGGGCAATGTTGATTATTTTTTATTCTAGTTCTGAAAAACAGCCAAAGAGCAGACTGTTAAGTAGTGGCCAAGCAAAGAATAGATGTTAAACTTGGTGCCATTTTGAACAGGGCATGATGGGGATAGCCGAATAAACAATGAATTTCCCCTTACCCTGAGTAAAAGACAAGTCTATAAGCTTTTACATGGCTCGATCTTGTGTTTACTCTGTTACAGTCTTGGAGGAGGGCTGCAGTCTACAACTATCCAGAATATAACAAAAATGCAAGGGTTAACTATTGAAGAAAGATGTATAAAAGTTAAGGAGGCAAAACAGAACAGCATTAGTGTCACGAAGATGTGGTACATATGTAGACAATGAGAGCTAAAGAAAGAGACAACGTTAATAGGGATAGTTGAAATTAGAGCTATAGTACACTGATAAAATAGGAAAGTAGTTTAAGATCAAGAAAATGGGGCAGAAAATAACATACAGGTTATTTTCTGTATGTCTTATGGTTAGATATACAACAGGTGATGTCCAGCAAGGTGAGGGAGAGGAACAAGACAGCACTACTAGTCCAAGCAGGTATTTACAGAAACAAATAAGTAGATGAGCAAAGAAGCAGATAACAAAACAAGTGTAAACAGGACAGTAATTCACAGAAAGTAAAGACTATATACAAAAACTGTAACAGTTTAGCAATACAATCAAGTAACAAGTCTGTCAGCTTGTCAGTGCCAACTGTACTTACGGAGTGTCAGAAGCTGCTAAAGGCTGCGTGGGCAGAAGGCAAAAGGGGCACTTAGTAATCTAAAAGGGCAATTTTTTAACTAACCATAACAGAAGCACAAAATGTATATAGTGTAAATATGAGTTATATTTGGAAAGACTGCACAGAAATTTCATAGAAAAATACAAATGAGGCTAAAGTTGCACCTGTATGGTATGTGATTCGGTAGCCATATATTCAGAGGCTTAATCAAATGATTTCCTCCTCATTTAGTATGGTGCAACCGTGGACAGCTAGGCTATCCTGAAACAATGAAATTAGAATTTGAAGAGTACAATAAAGTAGAGAAAACAAGAAAAAAAGTAATCTAAATGGTGTGACAAGGCCATGATGAAGGGAAAGTAGGGGGCGCACCGAGGGGACGGTGGACAGAATGGGGCCCATGGAATCCTTTTCCAAGGATTTCATTTCACCAAAAGCCAAAGTCAAAATATTGAGTACTGCCAGGGACTGCCCCCCTTAAGTATACCACACAGCTTATCAACAAGCTCTGTTACTCTCCATAACACTGTAACACCTGGATAAGAAAAAAGTATGCAAGATGCTTGGTTTTGTCAGATTTCTGGTATACACTAATCCTTTTAATTGGGTCTGTATTTACTACTATGTATCATACACCTTAGGTTCATAGGTTCATAGGTTCATACTAGGCTATCTGCCCGAGGGCATTTACAAGCCTAGCCCATCGTTTTGTGGCTTATGCCACCCCTTTAGTATGGGGAACTATACCCATTATTTTGCTGTGCCTCTGTCGAGCAGTGACACTGAGGTAATCCCTGGGGTATATCTGCGATCTCCCATCCATTGGTCAAGATTTCTCTTGAACAAGGCCAGCGAGGTGCTCTGCCTCACATGTACCGGGATTTTGTTCCACAGCATAGGGAGTCTTTGGGTGATGAATCTATCCCTCCAGCACGTCCTATTAATAGCCGCGGTCGAGGTTTAAGTCTCCGCCCTTGTGGCTCTGATGGATCTGGATTTTTGAGGTGAAGCATATTCATCAAATCTGGGTTTGACATGGCCTTGTATGTTAGGCAAAGGTCACCTCTGAGCAAGGCGTGGCGACTGAATAGAGCTGGAGTTCTTTCAGTCGGGCAGCATAGGATAGATTTTTGAGACCCTTTATCCTTTTGGTGAGGAACTTTTGTGGCCTCTCCAGCTGCTGCAAGTGTCGGGTCAGATACATTCCGAATGGGGCATTGTACTCAATCATTGGTCTGATGAGTGATGAGTAAAGGGAGACTATAACCTCCCTTGATCTAGATGAGAATCCCTTCATGATAAGGTGGGCAATGTAGAAGGTCTTCCTAACTACTTTAGCTACATGGGTGTCGAATGACAGACTACTATCAACCTGGGTCCCCAGGTCCCTGATAACTTCTTCTGTGCTCAGTGCTTGTTGCATAATAGTGCTAAATATGCCTTTGCAGACACCATGCAACCTGTGTACCTTGCGTTTCGCTACTGGCTAGTCTCTGAGAAGTAGTATACTACAGTGGTGATGCCGATTGATAAGGGCAGCCTTACAACTGACCTGCGTAGTTAAAGTCCTATCAGCCTTAGAAAGCCTCAGCTGTGAAACCATGGGGTGTATCATAACTAATCTCATAAACTGTGATATCAAGACTCTTGTTTGACTTGACTCCCAACAGTTTTGCTTTGTGAAGGGTAGTTCCTGTCTAGTTAACCTGGCAAACATTTTCAGAAGAGTTACAGAGGCTGTAGATGGTGGCCATGATGGTATATCTTGATCTGGCAAATGTCTTCAGCACCACTCCCTATGCTGGCATCATACAAATCCTAATTGCTTTAAAAATTTACCCATATGTGGTAAGCTGGATAACAAACTGGCTGAATGACAGCGCTAACAGTGCAAGTTGCGGATGCCTCATCAGTATTTATGAAAGTGACCAATAGTGTCTCTTAGGTTTCAGTGTTGGCCCTCTTGTTTTTAGTGTTTACTTCTTGGATCTCCAAGTGGAGAGCCATGCCCTCTGGCACTTAAAGTCTGCAGATGACTGAAAACTAGAAGTTGTTATTAAGTCACCCTACAATACCCAAACTCCCCTAAATGAACTTTCCCAAGTAAACCCTTGGTACACTAAAAGTGATCTCAAAGTAAATGCTAAAAATAGTAGTGTCACTTTTGATTCACATTCCCTCCCTCATCATACTCTATATTCCACACACCATTACAAAATGAAAATTTTATCAGGGACCTAGAAACTTGGGCAGATAGGTCCATCTCTTTTAAACATCATGTGACAATTGTCATAAAATCCTTTAATTTAGCCCACCTGCCAAGGCAATATCATCACAGTCTTAACAGGTAATCACTATCTTATAGTCAGCATTGATCAGGCTAATTATCAAGTACACCGCCTCCCTTTGGGATGTATCACACTAAACATATCAAACAATTTAAAAGACCCTAAAGGCTGCTAAGCAATAAAATCACAGACCTAAGGTCTCTGAGCTACCAAGAGAGGCACAAAACTATCTCTTTCTTTATTCAATGTATTACAGATTTTAAGGGGAGATATGTCTTGATTACTGCAGCATTAGAGACTAAGCTGCCCTGGACCTCCTGTTTCTCCAATTTCTCTAATATCTTCACCAGTATTTGAACCAGGGATCTAAATCTTCACCAACAGATAAATACAGTACAATAGATATACCATTTTCAAGGATGTTGACAAGAAATGTGAAAAGATCAAACAATAGAAAATGGGCTAACTTGAAAGAGACAGATGTGATTATGTGGATAAGAAGATTTACCGTTTACTAATGAAAAAAGTTTCTGGTAAACAACACCGAACAAGACTTAATAAAAATGGACATAGACGTGTTGATAGTAACTTTAGCAGGGAAACACTAATTACAATGATGTTAATGTTGATGTTAATTATGGGGGCAATGAAACAACAGGGCATGATTTGAATGACCCTTTGGAATTCCCCCCTTTAAGATGTTCCAACAGACTGAGGGATCGACAAATGAATACGGGGAAATTCCTCGGATACAATAGGGTACACCACAGGTCGGGGGGGAGGATAATTTCTTCCCATTAATGCCTATGTAAAATGGTGTGGAAGATCAGGGTGAACAACGAATCTTGATCCAAGGGATAGTACACCTATGATAATTTTAACATTTTTAGCTACAGTGATTTGGATATTTCTGAAATACATTTTTCTATTTTTAAAAAGGTTTTACTTTTGTTCCAAAAAGCAGCATGGACATGAGTGAAAAAATCATTAATTTTAAGCTTTTTTTAAGAAAATGTAACTTTGAAATTCAACATGGTAACAGTTCTGGGTTTATACCAGAGATTTGTTTATGGAAGAAGAGTACTTTTGCTCCCCCACTTCACCCTATGTTGCACAACCTTGAACTTCTGGTAGAAGGTGAAATTAGACAGTATGCAAAAAACAAGAAAAAGAAGAGTTTTAATTTATGCAAAGATGAGTATGAGTTACTCCAAGAGATAAGTAAGAACAAATCTATTAGGTTAATGAAGGCGGATAAAGGCAGGGGTGGTGTTGATTATAGACCACTGGATCTATTTATTTATTTATTTAACATTTGTTTACTGGGAAAGTCTGACTGGACACAGGTCCTTTTTTAGCAGAAGCATGGGGACAAAAGCTCCATGAGTAACAGTAAATTTTCATGCACACATTACAATAATCCAAAAGTATAAAGTAAACAAAATGTAGTATACATAAGAACATACAAATTTGTTACATCTTGACAACAAAACCTAGGCTTTGAACATAGCTAGTACTACTTGTAGGTATGACTTATGTCAAGATATAAGGTTAAGAGTGGTCGGTAGAAACAAAGGATTAAATACTGGGGGAGAAGTTGGATATGTTTTGGGTATACTGTGATGTATCAGAGCACTCATGAGGGGTTAGTACAGGAACATAGGCACTTATTTTTTAGATAAGCTTTAAGTGATGGCTTAAAGTGGTTAGTGGATGAGATTGAGAGAATGGAGTTAGGAAGGGAGTTCCATATACGAGGTACATAGTTGGAAAATAAAGATTCTCCTGCAGTGTTGTTGGCCTTGGAGATGGTGAGTAAGTTCTGTTGGAACTGTAAAGGAAGGATGAGATTTTGTAGTGCAGGGGTTCTAGTTGGTTGTGTTACAATTTTGTGAGTTAGAGTTAGTTGTAAAGAATAATGTTGGGAAGCTCAAGCCAGTCTAGTATCCTTAAAGCTGTACAATGATGTGTTCTATATGGGCAGTCAGATGCAAACTTAGCAATTTTATTATAGCATGCTTCTAGCTTAGATAAGTCAGTTTTTCTTAGATTCATTAAAATTGGAGAGGCATATAGTAGAGTGGAGAGCAGATGAGTTTGTGCTAATGTAATTTTGGCCATTGTGGTCAGGAACTTTTGTGCCTATATAGACTTCCAAATTTCTTATGGACTTTTTTTATAGTTAGGGAGACATGCAAGTCAAATTTTAGGGTATTGTCTATTTCTACTCCTAGAAGCTTTGTATGGGTTGTCAGGGAGATCACAGTAATGTCCTTGGCTATTATGTTAAATGTTTGGCATGAGATAGATGTCTTGTTAGGCTGGAAGAGTAATAATTTAGTTTTGTTTGGGTTCAGAATTAGATGGGCATTAGCTAACCATGTTTCAACAGAAGTGAAAGATTCCTGTGTTTGAGAATGAAGAGTTGATAGAGAAGTGTCAGCACAGATAAGTGTTGAATCATTTGCATACTGTATTATAGAACCATGTGAAGTAGCTGTCTGTAGATTATTAGTAAAGAGGGAGAAAAGGAGAGGGCCCAAGATAGATCCTTGGGGGACACCAATGGATAAAGGAAGGCGTGGAGATAGGTAACTCTGTCATAGAACAGATTGTTGATGGCCAGATAAATAGTTATGAAACCATGCTGTGCCAGATGGTGAGAAGGAACTATTCGTCTAAAATGTTAGAACTGTTACATAGTGGCTCAAGATACACCCAGGCATCTAAAATTAGGCTAATGTTTCTTACAGAAACATAGATCCAATTCTAGAATATAATTTGCTTCAAGGTATGCTTGAGAAATCATTGTTTGAATTTCTGGAAGTGCCCAGGCTGGTCATTCCCTTAATGTTCTGGATACATAAAGTTCATAAAAACCTTATAGATCCCCCTTTAAGGCCTATTGTACCAGCTGAGAGTTCTAGAACTTACCCCTAGCTGTATGGGTGGACAGGAAGTTGAAACCTTTTTTAAAGAGGCATCATTATATGTTGTTGTATCTTTCGGCTTTTCCTGGTTAGGGGTTGCCACAGTGGAACTCCGGTCCGCTAATGATTGGCAGTAGATTTTTACATACCGACTTGCCAGGCCTGATGCACAACCTTCAACGAAGATACGCCCATTCACGCATGTCTCCACACAGTAGATGCTTTTAGCTGAGAATCAAACAGGACAACGTCTTACTGTGAGGCGACAACGCTACCACAGCACCAAGAGGCATCATTATATATATATATATATATATATATATATATATATATATATATATATATATATATATATTAATTGATTCATGTGATTTTTTTGATGACTCTTACCCAAGAATTTTAATTCCTTCTGCACTGTTTGTCATGACTGACGTGGTTGACTTGTTCTCAGTCATTCCACATTCCATGGGAACATCATGGTTTGAGAAAGTTTTGACTGAATGTGATTTTTTAAATGTAGGTGACACCAGGTTATTAGTAGAGTTTATGGATTTAGTTTTAACAAATAACTTTATTTTCTTTGAAGGATAATTTTATAAACAGGTAAAAGGAGTTGCAATGGGGGCACCCCTATATTTTCTAGTATTTTATTATATTATTGGGAACAGCAAATGATATTTACAGCTAATTATAGAAAAACAACATTCCCCTCTATCAAAGATTTTTGGATGTCAATTTTATGATTTGGGATAGCACTACAGAAGAATTGACCAAATATATGGAATTTTCAAGTAAACTGCTGAATTTTTTAAATTTTATATGATTTAAATAGCATTAATTATTTGGATGTCAAAGTCAAAAGTTAAAGAAAACTTTATTGTCATTCAGAACATACACAGCAGTGTAGCTGAATGAAATTACAATGCTTCATTCTCAATGCAGGAAACAGTTGCACATATAGACAAAGAAAAATTAATAAAATATAACAGTAGAAATTTAATAAGTAGCAATTAGTAAGTAAAGTAGGACAGCAGTTATCCACACCCATCCTGGAACAGGAGACAAGGAAGGCAAGCAACAATATGAAGGTAATATTTTCAAAGTAAAATTGAAACACTAGCAGCATATCTATGATTAGAGTGAATTATTGCACAGTTTGTATATTGCTCTTAGTCCTTCAGTGTGGTAGGTGAGCTACCTTAGTATTGTACTTGGTTATTGCACATCCATAAAATAAGCCACTTGATAGGCTACAATCTAATGGAGAGCGGAATGAAACTGTTATTTAGTCTGGTGGTCTTGCAATGCAGCCTTTTGTATATCCTGCCAGAGGATAGGCGAGTGTACAGACCATTGGCAGGATGTGTTGGATCGCTGGAAATCTTTTTGGCCCTGTCAATGCACCGGCATTTGTATAGATCTTCCGGAGGTGTAAGGGAGGTGCCAATGATTCTTTCTGCCGACCTTACAACTCTCCTGAGAGCCTTCTGATCCTGATTATTACAGCTCCCATACCAGACTGTAATGCTGTGGGTCAGGACATGTTCAATGGTGCCCCTATAAAAGGTAATTTTGCCTTCCGAAGTTTATTTTTAGAAAGTGTAAGCGTTGCTTGGTTTTTTTGACTGTGCTGGATACATGGATTGACTAGGATAAGTTCTCTGTGATATGAACACCCAAGAACTTTGTGCTCTTGACTCTTTCCACTGCCATCCCTTTCATCACTAGTGGTTTGTGTGGTACTTGAGATCTTCTGAAATCAACAATCAACTCCTTTGTCTTGCTGACATTCAGTGCTAGATTGTTGTTGTCGCACCAGAACAGTAGTTGATCAATCTTGTTCTTGTAGGCCTACTCCTTTTCATCTTTGACCAGGCCTATAACATTGGTGTTGTCCACAGATATGATGATCCTATTTGTCTCATGTCTGGCCATGCAGTCATGTGTCAGCACAGTGAAAATGAGAGTGCTTAAGACACACCCATGCGGTACTCCTGTGTTCAGGATGATACTTCCAGAGCTGTTGTCTCCCACATGAACCTTTGAGGATGTTAATATCCAGAAGGATTTTGAGAGTTGTAATTTTGTTTCTTGGGTACACAGAAAGGAACATTTTTACATCTCGTAAATACACTTTATGAGTGCACACCCATTACATCAAAAAATAAATATAATTAAGGAATGACTGGTCAGGGCATCAAGGATGACCTCAAGATATACAGATTTTATAGTAGAAATAGGAAGAATTAAAGAGTTTTCCCTGCAAGGTGAATACAGTCTTTTTTTAATAAATGAAATAATATCTGAAGTTCAAAAGGGGTGGGTCACAAAATTTACACCATTATTAGGAAGAAAAGAGAATGTTGAACCTACACGATCTGGTATAGAGTGCAATGAGTTTGATTACAATAAGTCCTTTATTATCAAATATTGTCAAGATGTTAAGGGTATACAAAATATTATACAGAAATATTGGAACATTTCTGCTAAAATGCCAGACAGTCTCTGCACCTTTTTTCCAAGCCACCAGTATTTGCTTACAAAAGAGGTCAGAATATCAAGGACATTCTTAAAAAAGATACTAAGTTACAAGAGAATTTAGGGGTTGACAGTTTAAAATCAAAAGGAATTTTTAAGTGTGGGATGTTTAAACAATGCCCACACATAGGAGAATGTGAACTATTAAATATTCCTAGTTTAGACAGGACACTTAAAGTTTATAAGAACTGTTCTGTAGGAGTGGTATACTTATCTTATTGTACTGTGTGTTTTTTAGGTCTATATTAAAAGACTGACATTTGAAAACATCGAACAACATATAGTTGACACCATATGGTCGATGTCTTCAAATGTCGACATTTTAAAACGATAAAAAAAAAAAAAGAAAAAAGTACCTTAATGGGTTTAAGTAGGGGCAAGCCCCCCTGCATCCCCCACACTCCCGCTACTTAAATATACCAACTCCGAGACCGCACTACATTGCAGTCAACAGAAATCTCCCCTTACGGAGATTTCCATTTACATACTCGAGATTCTGAGCGTTCGATATTCTCGTGTCGACAATGTCAGATTCGACATTGTCGGCTTTTGAGAATATGATATAGACCCGTGTTTTTCATATTAGATAGGAAAGACAAAAAGGGCATTGAAAACAAGGTTTCATGAACATTACTATGAGATCAAAAAAGATTTATCTTCTAGTGCCCTTTATAAATACTCAATTGAGTTTAAAAACAGTGCCTTTTTATTTTGGGTTATAGAACAAGTTAAGTTAAATCCCAGGGGCAGACAATGGGAAACACTGTTAGAATACCATCCGATGCTTTGGCAGCTAAGGTTAAATGAATTCCGTACTCTCAGTGTAAATGACCAAGTATAATTGACCCTGGTGTTAAAACTAACGGCAGCTAAGTTCTAAACAGGTTTCATGAATGTTCTGGCTAGTCTATTATGATTATTACTGTAAGAATGAGAACTTGAAATGACAACTGTTTCTATTATCTTTTCACTGTACAAAGTTACGCTAATATACTATATATTTTACAGCATTTATTGCAAGTATTTTTTTAATATTTTAATCCAATCTGGTGTATTTATATTTAATTTTATGATAAATTAGCAACTAGTTTGTACTTGTATAAATATCAATCTTGTACAAATATTGTAATGGATATTTAAGGTATGTTTTTAGTGTTCGGACCGGAAATGACACAATAGTTTTGGTAAACTACTACCAGTCACATTTGATTAATGTATATATAAGTTTGATAATACTGTGTTTTAACAGTTCTGAAGACGTCTCTATGGGAGGTGACAGGGCTTAACTTCATTTAAATGCTGTGTTTTTTTTTTAATTTTTTTATAGTGTGTCTACTATTGATTTGAAATGAATGAGCTGACATCCTTTTAAAGGTTTTTATTCTGGTTATGTCGAGTTACTAGTAGTGACAGGATAACTTAACAGAACTCTTACATTCTGATATTTCTGACAGTCTACCAGTAGTACAGTAATCATCTGCCAACATTTGCTATAAGTATATAGATGTACAGCAGGAGAAGAGTTTTTAGCCTAGTGGCTGTGGGGGTGGGCACCTAGCTATAGTTCTGGCAACCACTGGGGTTGAGTGGGGTTTTTTATGTTGACCTGTGCCCTATGAATCACCAGTGAGGATATGTGCAATGGGCTGCAGGGAGGGGCATCACCTCATGTCCACAAGGTATGCTTAATTTTAGGCAACCCTGTCTCTTTCCCTGAAGCATAAGTGGTGGTTCCTCATCCCCATCAGGAAAATGAAAGCATTCGGTGTACCCTTGAGTGTGTACTTCCCTCCCCACCTTTGAGGGGAGGAAAGTGGGCTACTCCTTTTCACTCATCTCCTCCATGCCTGGCTTCTCCCATGACAGGATTGATAACTGATCTGCAGTCACCTGGGTTACAGCCAAGGCTCAATCCCTGTGTTCCATAAAGTCAGGCTAAATGCCATGAGATCTTTTATCTTCACCTAAGCTACAACCAGCTCAGGTAGATGGGACATGGGTTGAATGTCTCACTTGAAGAATGGGACACTTACGAATGTAGCACACCCCCCCTTACTCTGCATTGCAGTGTTGTACCACCAAACGATAATGTAACAAGGAAAGAAAGAATCTAAAAAAGGCCTGGTGGTCTAGCTGTTATTGACTCAAACACTATCTAAATAACCCAAAAAACATAACAATCCCAGATTTTCTGACAGCAGAAATACTTATTGGAAAATTACTCTAAGCACCTGGTGTGCAAAAAGAATCCACAGCTTTCTAATCTTCCACCATCAAAGGTGAGTATGCCACCTGTTGTGTCATAGACAATGACATGGGATGCAGTGTTATAGCCTTGCTTCTACTGTAGTCCCATCCTGACCAAACGACCCCCACTTTTAAGTATTTTTGATCAACATTAACATATCAGCCGTGCTATTGCTTCCAATGCTTTGCTTTTGAATAGCTGGTGCTTTGAAAGTATTTTCTGAAAAAATACATCACTGGGTAAGATCCACATGGGCTGCCAAAATAGTTGGCCAGACTGCTTGATGAATCACTGGTGGAACTGCACAATTTCTCCTTAGAACCTGCAGTGGCATCACAAAACAAAAGGTTGGTGATGGTGGCTTTTTTCTGCAAAGGTGGATTGCTGAATGAAATAGGTAAATATAAACTTTTTAGTCTAACTTAAGATTCTAAACAATTTTACATAAATGAGTCAACTACATAGGTTCTGGGGTTTTAGAATACTGGTTTTCTTGTAAATAATCAATAGCATGGTTTCACATAGCAGAGTCTAGCCTTATGAGTGTGTCATCTGCAAGTCATTAATAAGGACCTTGTCAATGTTGAGTATCTTGTCTTTAGTGGGACTTTTGGCACCATACTTTATTCAAGGTAATTAAAAAAATTAAAGGATATTGGGACTGGGTCCAAAAGAGTGAGCTAAAATGAGGAGTAACAGGAGGTCAGAAAGGGAAAAATTGTGTATTGAGTCAACTGTATGTTGTACTCATGCATTTCTTAGAAACTCCAACATATATGATGATGATGATTGTGAAGCTATGTGAAGGCTGCCAGCCTAGCTAGATAGAATTTTGTAAATAATTCTGTCAGTAAATAATTCTTATGTCATTGTAAATATGAATATAATCCACAGGCTTGTCCTCTTAAATGTAAGAAAACTGTGTTAAATGTTGAACTTCAAAAATGTAAGCACAGTGCACTCTGCTGGAAGAAAGATGATAAGTCAAGCATTGTATGACTGTTTGATCTTAAAGCTCAGCGACATAATGTCTGGACCGAGGAATTTTTTCCATTGTTTTGAGACCAGAGTTAATTGCTAGGTTTTACATATATAATGTATTTTATTGCTGTAGTTTCCTGGCCAGGTGCAAGATCAAAGAAATGTTAAAACTCTGAGTTTCTGTTACCCTGGGAACCAGAAAAGAATGATGTAATCTAAAATGAGTCAGCAGTGATGTATAATTTTTAAGACTTTCTCAGAGAGAGAGAATCAGAGCATTTTGCATTTGTTTTCAGAACTGACCACTCGCCAGCTCTTGTTTTGCTCTGTCTGTATGTAAGTAGGATCTTAGACTTTAGTGTTTCTCTTAAGAAATTGACAGAAAATAGTAAGTTCAGACCATTTACTATATTTATGCCACACTATTCTACAGTATTATTTTAAGCATTTTCCTGTGATTTCTGAACTATTGACTAGCACTGTGTTGAATTGAGAAGATTTGTCTTGTGTTTTCATTATTTATTATTAAATATTTTTAAACCTTTCAACTGTGGCTGTTTTGTGTAGAGATAATTTAAGCTCTAGAGTACATTGCATGTATATAGTGATACTGTACATAGCCACTTCAAATAAGACTTGCTGTTTGTCACACATTAATTGGATAATAATATTGTACAGTATAAATTGGACACCCTTTGGTAAGGGCCTTTTTAGTAGCTGATAAGAGTAGTTGGTGGCAGTGATTACTACCTTATCACCTGGCAGGAGGGGGCATAGCTAGAGAACCTGTGCCAGCCTTCCCCAGGAGTCTCTGTGTGTTTGTATATAAACCAAATCTCAAAAGTATGTGTGTGTCAGCTACTTGGGCAGGGACACAAAGCACTGCTTGGACAGAGAGGGCACTGGGGGTTTTGGCTTGACTACTCAGCTCAGATCTGTACCCTATAGCTGTGCCACAGGGGAATCTTATTGCAGATCTGGAGAAAAAGGGAGAAACCAGCCCCAGACTGACTGTGAGCTCTGTGTGCTCTTAAGGGAACTTGTACTTTACTGTGTTTGCACTTGTTATCCTTCCCAATTTGTATGCCCCTCACTGGTGCTAGTGGTGAGGATTGAGGCTCCTTGATTACTTGGCCAGTGTGTGGGAATTACAATGATGATGGTGAAGAACTACTATTTGATGTAGAACTACTGCTCTTGTTTTATACTTTGAGCTTGATAATTCCTGTTCCTCACTTTATGTCAGTTACTATTGAATGCCAGTCTATCATTGTACCTTATTACTGTAACCCTACACATATCCATTTGATTTTCTGTTGCCTTTTGAACCTGGGTTGTGAGTTAAAAAGGTCTGTTGATAAGTTTTCTTACCAAGATACAAACTGAAATAAATAAACAGACAAACAAACAAACAAACAAACAAACAAATAAATAAATAAATAAATGCACAATATTTTCTCTGAAAACAAAGACATTATTAAAATAGTCAGGAAAAGTACAGCTGTGTAAGTAAGTTTACCATAACAGTAGATACTCTAATACATCACAGCTGCAGTAGCCTAAGCTACTTAGGTCTTATCCGAGTGACAGTTCCATGAAGTCAACTGAAGAAGCACACTCTGGTGGCAAGAAAGATGTAAAGATTTTGGTGCTGTCTTTTTATATGGAACTCTGACAGTTAGACAGCATGGAGGGTACTCTTAAGCTTTTAAAAAGTTGACCGGTTGGTGGGGATAAGACCATATAGTTTAGGTTACTGCAACAGTACTCCAATGTTGAACATGTAGATGTATTATCAGAAGCAGAAGGTGGTAGATTGGGATGTTCCAAACAGAAAATGTGGTAAAAATTGAAGAACCATAGGGTTTGGTGCAGGATTAGTCTTGTTTAGAATATCTGCATTAGGTCTCTAGCACTGGATATGGGCAGATTGAATAACATGTATGATGATGACACCAAGATTGGTACAGTGATCACAACTGGTAGGGATCCCTCTCCAAAAGGACCTGTGGGGCTTGCAGGATATTCAGATAAGCATTAACTCTGATTTAATATATAAAAGTTTACTGTTATGTTGTTTGGTGAGGGACTCTACAGAAAATATATATACTTTCAGGAGTAAAGTTAGTATAGATTTTAGGATTTTGCAATACAACTGTAGATCTGAGAGATGATTACCTGCTACTCACACTGTACTGGGCATTGTTAAGTACTGCATCCTCATACTGTATGGAGCTTTAAGTACTGCATCCTCACACTGTACTGGGCATTAAGTACTGTATTCTCACACTGTATGGAGCTTTAAGTACTACACTCTCAAACTGTTTGGGACATTAAGTACTAAAAACTCTCACTATATAGGTTCATAGGTTCATACTAGGCTATCTGCCCTAGGGCATTTATAAGCCTAGCCAGAGTGTGTTTGGCTTTCGCCACCCATTTTAAATTAATTTTGCTATGCCCTTTTTCGAGGTTAGTATACTGTGCCTCTGTCTAACAGTGACACAGAAGTGATACCCGGGGTAAACCTACGATCTCCCATCCACTCATCAAGATTCCTCTTGAAGAGGGTCAATGAGGGACTCTGCCTAACCTGGACTGGGATTTTATTCCAGAGTGAAAGGAGCCTCTGGGTTATGAATCTGTCCCTCCAGCATGTCCTATTTATTTCAGTGCTGAGGTTCAAGTCTCTCGAGCGCATAGCTCGATGGGATTTGGATTTTCTGAGGTGCAGCATGTCCATTAATTCTGGGTTGGACATGGCTTTATACGTCAGGCACAGGTCGCCTCTGAGCAGGCGGTATGCCACCGAGTAGAGCTGGAGTTTCTTTAACCAGGCAGCATATGGCATCTGTTTGAGCCCTTTGATCCTCTTGGTGAGGTACTTTTGGGGTCTTTCCAGTTGCTGCAGGTGTCTGGTGAGGTACATCCCAAAAGGGGCATTGTACTCAATTATGGGCCTGATGAGGGATGAGTAAAGAGGCACGATGACCTCCCCTGATCTAGATGTGAATCCCTTCATGATTAGATGGGCTATATAAAATGTTTTTCTAACCACTTTGGCCACGTGGTTGTCAAATGAGAGATTACTATCAACTTGGGTCCCCAGGTCCCTAATTACTTCTTCTGTACTGAATGGATTACCACCTATGTGGTAATTTGTGGGCACTTTGTGTTTGCCAAAGGGGATGACTCTACACATTTTGGCATTTAGCTTGAGGCCATGGCTCTGGCACCAGTTGTCTGTTTCTATGAATCCCTTTTGGAGGATGCTTGTGTTGGCTGGAGAGTCGATTATGGCACCCAGTTTGCAGTCATCTGCGAACTTGGTCAGCCACAGTCCTTCCGTGTTGGCCTGTACCTCCGAGAAATATATACCGAACAAGAGAGGTCCCAGGACTGAGCCTTGTGGGAAGCCACTTGTAACTGGTTTGAAGTCTGACATGGCTCCAGCAATTCTAACCATGTGGGTTCTGTCCTTGAGCCAGTTTGCAACCCATCTAGTGACATAGGGGTTTATATTTAAGCTGGTGAGCTTATCTATAATGCCTGAGTGGGGTATTGTATCAAAGGCTTTTGCGAGGTCCAGGTAGGCTGTGTGGACCACCTTCCCCTCGTCAATGGCCTTGGTGACTATTTCAAAGAAATTGACCATGTTTAAGAGGCAGGATCTTCCCTTAACAAAGCCAAACTGGGTAGGATCCAGTGTCTGTAGGTCCCCAATATCTTTATTTATGAGGTCCATGATGATCCTTTCCATAGCTTTGCAGACCAAGCTAGTCAGGCTTATAGGGTGATAGTTTCCAGGATGCGTTGAGGCACCACCTTTGTGGAGAGGGACCACTGTTGCTGTACGCCACTCTTTGGGTACATATCCTGTAGTAAGGCTGAGATTGAACAGTAGTTTTATGTTTGGGTTTAACTCTTCTTGGAGTTCATGTAGGATGCAGCCCGGGACACAGTCTGGTCCCATTGATGCTGTGTTTTTTGCTTTGGAGAGGACGGCTCTTACCTGAGCATCTGAGATGTCAGTGGGGCAGCACTCTGCTGGGATAGATATTTGCCCTTTTGGTGGGGAGGGGGGGAGACATTTGTGCTGAACCTGTTCAGCTAGGATGTTGGCAATGTCTGTGGGTTCGGTGTATTTTTTGTCATTTTGGACTAATTCTGAGCATATCTGGGAATTCCCACCCAGGTTCCTAACATAACTAAAGAAAGCTTTGTGATTATCCTTAGTGTCCTGTGCAATTTTTCTCTCGAAGCTGGCCTTAGACGATTTTATGAGTGCCCGTAGTTTTTGCTAATACTGATCAGAGATGCCTTCCCTTTTTGGGATTTTGCTCTATCATGTAGTAGCTTCCTCCTTCTATTGTATAGTTTGTTTATGGCTGGGGTCCACCAGACATGACGTCTGCCTTTGGAGGATTGGGTCTTGGTTTTATCTGGGATTGCATGATCCATGCATTCCTGAAGGTGTTCATAGAATACGTTTATAAAGGATTCTGTGGTCTGGGCCGTATTTTCCACAGGCCCAGGGGCTTTGAAGGATTCCACCTCGGTTTTGAGGAGTGTGAAATTTGCTTTAGAGAAGTTTTTCACTGTGGTTTTCTGGGCAGGGGGTAGGGTCGGGATGTGAATATCCAGTGAGATTAGTTTATGGTCTAATCTTACCAGTGAGGGATACACTTCTGTGGGGCATTGTTATGTACTTCATCCTCACACTGCATTTGGCATTGTAATGTACTGCATCCTCACACTATACCTGGCATCCTCACGATGTGTAGGGTATTGTTAGCTGCTGTTAAATATTATATTGTACTATTGTACAGTGTACTGTTAAGTACTGTGTCTTCACTTTGTACAGGGCATTATTATGTACTGCATCCTCAGTTTACTGGTCATTGTTAAGTACTGCATCCTCAAACTGCACGGGTCATTGTTAACTACTGTAGCCTGATACTGTATGGAATATTGTCATGTACTGCATCCTCACACAGTGTGAAGCATTGTTATGCACTGTATCCTGCCAATGTACATGACATTAAGTACTGCATCCTCACACTGTATTGGACATTAGTATGTACTGCATCCTCACATTGCATGGG